>NC_138208.1:3127685-3354204 GCF_964194415.1 Vipera berus | reverse complement strand
TCCTCCTCCTCCTCCTCCTCCTCCTTCTCCTTCTTCTTCTTCTTCTTCTTCTTCTCTCTTCTTCTTCTTCTTCTTCTTCTTCTTCTTCTTCTTCTTCTCCTCCTTTCTCCTCCTCCTCCTCCTCCTCCTCCTCCTCCTTATATTATTATTATTATTGTTATTATTTCATTCATTCATTCCTTTTCTCTCAGCAAAGGCAGGCAGAACTAGAAATGGCGCGACTGGCCAAGGAGAAGGAGGAGGAAGAAATGAGGCAACAGACTTTGCTGATGAAGAAAGAGAAGGATATACAGAAGAAAGCGATCAAGAAGGAACGGCAAAAACTGCGAACAACTTGCAAGGTACACAGCTGCTGTTGCTGCTGTTGTCAGACATGCTTTTTTTTTTTCAGCCAGGCGTTCCGGGCCCAACATCCCACGTCTTCAAATACCATCCATAATTGTTAAAACCTGTATTCGTCACTTCTCAGAATTGGTTTTCTCTAGTGAGATGTTTTTCCGCAAGCCGATTTATGTTGAAATTGTGCTTTTGATTCTTTTTTTTTTCAAAATGTCACCAGTCTTTCTGGCTGGGAAAGGGAGGGGCAGACACTTTTACGCGCGCATGTGCACAGGCCCAAATGTACCTGTGCGCACGTACGCATGAAGGGGGCTGCTGACAATGAGGACGATTCACCAGTGGAACGGCTTGCCACCAGAAGTCGTGGGCGCTCCATCACTGGAGATTTTCAAGAAGAGGCTGGACAATCACCTGGTCTGAGATGGGTATAGGTTCTCCTTCTTGAGCAGGGGGCTGGACTAGAAGACCTCCAGGGACCCTTCCAAACTGTTATTTTGTTGATCAGTGGAACGGCTTGCCTCCAGAAGTGGTGGGTGCTCCCTCCCGAGCCTGGACAGCCGTTGGTCCAGGAGAGCAGGGGGTTGGACTAGACGACCTCCAAGGTCCCTTCCAACTTTATATTCTAACTCAGGATACTTTCTGAACATTGAAACTCATCCGGTTGAGCTCCGGATGGCTCCCGACCTTCGCTCCTCCCGCCGTGACCTAAAAACATACTTATTTGAACAAGCCGGCCTGGTCTGATGGGTTTGGGGTATTTTAATATTATTTTAATATTAATTGTATTAATTTTTATTGTAATTGGGCTACATTATTTAATTCTTTCTTAACTTTTGTATACTGTATTTTTATTGTATTTGCCCTTTACACCGCCGTGAGTCCTTCGGGAGAAGGGCGGTATAGAAATTAAATTATTATTATTATTATTATTATTATTATTATTATTATTATTATTATTATTATTATTATTATTATTATTATTATTATTATTATTATCTTAACGTCAGTGTCATAGCAGGGTCAGTCCAACGTGTTGTACGTCAGTTGCATGTCGTTTCTTCCCCCACCCTCATCCCCGAAATCAGAAAATAAAGCATACGGCGGTCCATTTTTCAGAACTGGAACTACTTTTCCGACAACGAGGCCGAAAGTGTTAAGATGATGGAAGAAGTAGAGAAGCTTTGCAACCGGCTGGAACTGGCCAGGTAAGCAGTCCTGACCTCCGCTCTCTTTTTTATTTTATTTTTTTATTTTTAATTCCATTTATATCCCGCCCTTCTCCGAAGACTCAGGGCGGCTTACAAGCTTAGCAGTAGCCTTCATTCTATGTATATGCCTGCTTATTAGGGCTTTCACACACACACCCCAAGCGGCATTATTACAAAGTCAGCTTAATTGCCCCCAACAATCTGGGTCCTCATTTTACCTACCTGGGAAGGAGGGAAGGCTGAGTCAACCTTGAGCCTGGTGGGACTCGAACCTGCACTAATCTTGTTTGTTGACCTTCACGCTTTCCGCCAGATCTGAAATGTCGCCCAATGATTTGTTTTTAGTATGCAGTGCCTGAATGAAGCACTTACCTCCACAACAAAGGACGAAGGGAAGGCCGCAGTATTAAAACAGGTAAATATTAAAATTTTGTGCTGTAAAATAAATAAATAAACCAGCGGAGTGGGGCGAAACGTAGCGAAAGAGGCAGCAACTTCCCCGGTAGAACGGCATCGTTAAAAACACTTTATTCCAGCCGCCACATCTACTAGAGTAATTTTTTTTAAAAAAAATGGAAGGGTTGTATATTTTCTGAGGGCCCTGTAGAACTTTTAAAGGGAGTCCTCGATTTATGACCGCAGTTGAACCCAACATTTTGGTAGTAGCTCAGCGAAAGATTTGTGCCGTGAATTTTGTCCTGCGTTATGACCTTTTGTGCCACGGTTGTGAAATGAATCACTGCAGTGTTCAAGTTAGTAACAGGGTTGTTTAAGTTGACTTTGCTTCTCAAAAGATCACCAAAGGGGATCACGTGACCCCGGGACGCTGTGACCGTCATATATACGAGTCAGTTGCCAAGCGGCCGAATTTTGATCTCGTGCCCATGAGATATTGCAGCGGTTCACAAGCGTGAAAAACCGGTCAGAAGTCCCTTGTAACTTTGTAAAGCCGTTGTAACTTTGAACGGTCGCTAAATGAACTGTCATAAGTCGAGGGCTATCTGTATTTGTCCTCCCCCCCCCAAAAAAAAATACTTCTGCATTCTCAGAAGAGAAAATACAGTAAGAAAAAAAATAATTTTGTTTGGGAAAAGAAGAATTTGAAATCTTCATAATTCAAGGATGAAAAAAAGTACGCAAATGAATCCGTTTATCAAACTACCTGGTGCAAATAAGTGTAACAAAACGATTACTGGCTTGGGTGTAGGTGTGTTTTATATATATATGTTTTCTGAGGTTTTCGCGGGTGTTTGTATGTGGATCTTTGGTCATTCGCGTTTTTCCCCGTGTAGAATTGAAGGTGTAGGAGCAACGTTTCGACGGAACTTTTTTGGGGGTCTTTTTTTGTTCCCCTCCAGAAGGAAATGTTCTTTTTCTTTCCTCACTTTGTAATATTAACAAATCACTTTATTATTTTTTTTACAAAAAGCTTGCTTTGGTCTTCTTTCCCCCTCTCCCCCTCCCCCCCTTCTTGTGCTTCTGCTTCGTACGTTACAGACAGGGAATTATTGTATGTTGATAAATCTGTAAAGAAGCAAATACAGCAGATCAGGAACTATAATTATAATTTTTTTTTTCTACGCCAAATTATTGATCTATACCAGTATTGGCAACCGCCACAGACTTCACCCTTTCGTAAAATCCCCAAACTGCCGAAGCAGCCACCGCAACAAATAACAGGAAACCATAGAACCGCTTCTTTCTTGTCTAGCAACTCCACTTGGTGGTCAACGTATCTTTTGAGGCAGAGAGGTGGAAAAAGTTCTACAGGGTGTATTACCTCCTTCAAGGTGCTCTTAGCCCATTTACGGAGTCACACTACTTGGTCGTGTCTCCTCTGGGTACCTTTCATGCTAGAAAACAGAATAGTGGTGTTGATTTCCTAGTCCAGAGGTCCCCAACCTTTTGGGCACCACCAGGGACCACCGGTTCCGTGGAGAGAGGTTTTTCCGCAGACCGGTGGGTGGGTGGTTTTGTGTGGTTGCTGCATCCCGCGGATGGGGCTTTGCTTGTTTGTGCGGACCGGTTGCTGGCGTGCCGCAGCCCAGTACCAGTGCACAGACCAGGGGTTGGGGACCCCTGTCCTAGATGCCTTCTGATTTGATGGGACAGGGGGTATCCAAGACTACATCCTTAACTAACACTGATTGAGCTATTTTCCATTGCTCCCCAATATCAGCTGCTGGAAATAATCCAGAATTGCACCATGGAGACATTCTCACAATCCTTCGGCGCGTAGGCGAAGGCACAATTTTATGCCTCTTTCTGCAGAAAGAGAGAAGGTCACCCAAAGCTACTGAGCGAAATTTTTTTTAAAAAAGAGATTTAAGTCCTATAGAAAACAAGCAAATGGCCAGTTGTGGTCTCACCTAAAAGTTTCTAAACGTTGTGTTGATTTGAGGAATTTTTTTTCTTTTTTTTTCTTTCTTTTTTTGACTTCACGGTCCGATAAAAGGTCCCATACGGAACGCCGTTAAGACTTTTTTTTTCTCCCCCCAATTGTTATTCTAACGTTCTGCCTTGACTTCTCTCTCCGTTGTCCGTGTTGGCTTCCTCTCCTCGCAAAATAAATTGGGAGGCTCAGGATAGCTCGGGGATTGTGGGAGGGGAAGGACTTTTTTGGGGGTTTTTGGTAGTCCAGTTTGAGAGGTGCGTTTGCTTATGTTCATGTAGATAGAACAAGTAAACGAACAGGTAAGGAGAGAAAAAGAAGAAGCAGAAGCTCAAATGCGACAAGCCACCAAGAGCTCGGACAAGTCCACAACTGGAAGTGTTGGGGGCAGCAAGAACTGGTCTGAAGATGATCTCCAGTTGCTAATTAAAGCAGTCAATCTCTTTCCTGCCGGGACAAACTCAAGGTAAGCCTATATTTATTATTTGAGCATCTGTCGGCAGCCCTATCGAGTCTCTTCTTAAAAACCTCCATTGATGGAGCGCCCACAACTTCTGGAGTCCAGTTGCTCCACTGAATAATTGTCTTCGTTGTCAGGAAATTTCTCCCCTTAGTTCCAGGTTGCTTTAATGACCTTCCATCTGTTGCTTCTTGACCTGCTTTCAGGTGCTTTGGAGAATAGCTTGACTCTCTCTTCTTTGGGGCAGCTCCTGAGATACTGGAACAGTGCCATCATGTCACCCTCTTGGTCCTTCTTTTCATTAGACTAGACATACCCAATTCCTGCAACCGTTTGTCGTAGGGTTTAACCTCCAAAGCCCTTTCATCTGCGCTCCTTCCTAGTTCACACAAAGATCAAGCGAGGGAGGGGGAAGCATATTCAGATTCAGCTAGGTTCTCTCTGTTAAGGGAGCCATCTGCTATCTGCTTCACACCTGCTAAAACGTCCTTGAAAGGTTTCCAGACTGCCGAGTCTTCAGCCAGCTTTTGTAGAATTGGAGACGGTTTCGTTTCTCTAACTAACCCATCAGAAAACAACACCTCCACACACACACACCCCACTTACTCTAATGGCAAGATGAAAACAAGAGGGGCACACAGCTGCCAAATTTTCGCTCTTATAGCAAACATTTGGTTTACTCAATGGCTCCTGTGTTCCCTTAATGACCGCTGCAATATCTGTCACATTGCTGACCTGTTTTACAACCCTCACAACTTAAAAACAATTAACAGACAGGCTCTGTCACAAGTCATAAGTTAAGGACTGCCTGTATTTTTATTTTTCTTTATATAAGGACATTTTGCTTTCCCTTTTTTAAAAAAAAAACACCTTGTGATTTCTTTTCAAAAATTTAGTAAAAGCTTGGGGCTGATTTGCTTTTTTTTTTCACCCATAGATGGGAAGTCATTGCCAATTATATGAATTTGCACTCCACCACGGGGATAAGGCGAACGGCAAAAGACGTCATCAACAAAGCAAAGAGCCTCCAGAAACTTGGTATCGTTATCTTTGTAAGATGGTCTGCATGCTTTCATTTTTTTAATTGACCTTTTGTTTTAAATTCAGTGTTCAACCTGTGGGCTTAAAAATCAGGTCTGGCTGTCCCTGGAAATTTTCCCATCATCCTCCAGTCTGAAGCCGAGGGAGGAAATCTTCAAATCTACTCTCTTTTCTTCCTTGATCTCTCTGCTTTCTTGCTGTTGCACAACATTATGTCTGAATGCCTGAATGATTGATGGCTCTTGTTATCATTCAGTAACCTCTTAAATCAGGGGTCTTCAAACTTGGCCCTTTTAGGACTTGTGGACTTCAACTCCCAGAATTCCTCAGTCAGCTATTTTGATGAACCCGCGGGCTTGGATCCGGACCAGGGGTCTTCAAAATTGGCCCTTTTAGGACTTGTGGACTTCAACTCCCAGAATTCCTCAGTCAGCTATTTTGATGAACCCGCGGGCTTGGATTCGGACCAGGGGTCTTCAAACTTGGCCCTTTTAGGACTTGTGGACTTCAACTCCCAGAATTCCTCAGCCAGGCACGCGTGCCTGGCTGAGGAATTCTGGAAGTTGAAGTCCACAAGTCATCAAAGGGCCAAGTTTGAAGACACCCCCCTGCTCTTAATTAAAAGGTTGTTGTTAAAACAGAATTGCCATTAATTCGAAATGAGATTTTTAGGCCTGTTCAGAGGCACTTACTTCGGTGCATCCAGTGATTGTAAAAACTCTAGTGTAATGGAATTTGCACCAGACAAAAAACTCTTGGCTTATAGAGGTTTACTGCAACACGCTCATCTGATACTACACATGTATAGAACGGTTAGCTGCTGTCACTGAGAACATACATTAAATGGGGTTTCTGCTCCTCCTGCTGGAGGCCAAATTGCTCCACCAATATAGATTTATCAAAGAAACGTAATTGGGTGGCCTTTCAGGAAAATAATAATTAAAAAAATCAAACTCCAATTAAACAGTTGTTAGCATCGCAAAATAATCAGAAATGGCTTTTTTTTAAAGAATTGAGGGATGCTTAAACTAGGTGTACAAGCCTTTTGCTTCTGAGTAGGAAAAATAGGGGACCCTGTCTTAAACTGACTCAACTTTCATTCCCAAGTTGCTTCCAAGAAATGTTGTAGACATGCAGACCAAATAGACGTGTGAATCAGTTACGGCGTCTGGAAAGAATCTCCATGTAGTGGGGGGGGGGAGAAGCGGTCGTTATTGAATACTATTACAAAATCCTCCCAGTATTCAGTCTGCAAGCGAAAAAGGACGCGTTGTGTTCCCAGGCTTGAATCGTTGGAGCATAGATGAAATCTTGACTTAAATCAAAAAAGTTGATGAAGACTCACTCGAGTTTCTTTCCTACGACTTCATTAGCCGGCGTTTTCTCTCAAAACGTTCTCCTTGTCGTTAGATCCCCACCAAAAGGACGACGTCAACAAGAAAGCTTTCGATAAATTTAAGAAAGAGCACGGAGTCATACCCCAAGCAGACAGCGCCGCTCCGTCAGAACGTTTCGAAGGTAAGCGGAGAACCGCTGACGCGTCTGTTGGTGTATTCTACTTGGAGATCACGTTCCTTTAAATCACAAGTCCCCCCAACCTTTTGGGGCGCCAGGAACCACCGCTTCCGTGCAGAAAGGTTTTTCCGCGGACCGGAGAACGTGTGGTTTTGTGTGCTGCCTGCATCCCACGGACGGGGCTTTGCTTGTTTGTGCGGACCGGTTGCTGGCCTACCACGGGCCGGGCGGGTTGGGGACCCTTGCTTTAAAGGCCAGGATGTGCTGATAACAGAAATCTTCGAATTATAACCGTTCATTTTGTGTCCTAATATCAGTAGAGCCCAGTATTAAGAAGGTATATTTAGATGGAATGGAACGGAACGGAACAGAACAACAGAACAAAATAGAACAGAATAGAAATACAGAATAGAATAGAATAGAAGAGGATAGAAATACAGAATAGAAGAGAAGAGAAGAGAAGAATAGAATAGAATAGAATAGAAGAGGATAGAAATACAGAATAGAAGAGAAGAGAAGAGAATAATGGAATGGAATAGAATAGAATAGAATAATGGAATGAAGAATAGAATAGAATAGAATAGAATAGAATAGAATAGAATAGAATAGAATAGAATAGAATATAGGAATGAAGAAATAGAATAGAATAGAATAGAATAGAATAGAATAGAATAGAATAGAATAGAATAGAATAGAATAGAATAGTGGAATGAATAGAATAGAATAGAATAGAATAGAATAGAATAGAATAGAATAGAATAGAATAGAATAGAATAGAATAGAATAGAATATAGGAATGAAGAAATAGAATAGAATAGAATAGAATAGAATAGAATAGAATAGAATAGAATAGAATAGAATAGAATACAGAATAGAATAGAATACAGAATAGGATAGGATTGGATAGGATAGGATATGATATGATAGGATAGAACAGGATAGAAATACAGAATAGAATAGGACAGGACAGGATAGGATAGGAGCTGGAAGGGACCCTGGAGGTCTTCTAGTCCAGCCCCCTGCTCAAGCAGGAGAACCTAGGTCCTAGGCCATCTCAGACAAGTGACGAGATATATTTAGCATTTTCACTGTGTTGCCCAGACAGCCTGAAGTATTGGGATTCCTTCAAATTCGCAGACCAGACTAGGAAATAAAGCTAGCGCTGTCTTTGGGAAGCGACTCATGGGTTTTCAAGAACCGTTATTAAAAAGACGAGACGCGCTTCGGTGGGGAAGAAAGCTACCCATCCGGCCATGGAAAATATTTTCAAGGGAATTCTTTCCAGGAGAGTCCCCCGCTCATTCGTTTCCCACAGTCTCATTTACAGACGCCTCTCCGTGGACAACCGAGGAGCAGAAGCTTTTAGAACAGGCTCTGAAAACGTATCCGGTCAACACCCCCGAGCGATGGGAGAAAATAGCAGCCTCCGTCCCGGGCCGATCTAAAAAAGATTGTATGAAGCGATATAAGGTGAGCCAATGTCGGTTCTGCTTTTTCTTTTTTCTTTTTTTTTTAGTTTTAAGAATTAAAAACACTATACACACCATTTAGGACTGGAACGGGTGTAACTTTGGGCCGGGCTTTTCAACCTTTTCACCCGTTGTACCACTTTTAGGATATGGCAACATCCGAGTCCCACCAGTCGCCTAGCAAAGTGTCAAAAACTTGACCAAAAAAAGAGGAAAAAAGTGATGAAGTACAGGTAGTCCTCGACTTACAACAGTTCGCTTAGTGACTGTTCGAAGTTACAGTGGCACTGGAAAAAGTGCCCTCCAAGTCACAGCCAAGCAAGACCCCTGCCTGCTCTCCCGGCAGCGCTCTTCCTCCTGTCCGAGGTTTTCACTGTTGTGAACATTTCTGTTGAGGATTGGCAGCAGGGGTGGGGTGGGGTGGGTGTTTGGTTTTTATTCCCCCCCCCTCTGCTGGGTGGTTGCAGCAGGTTTTGGCTGCTTCACATGACCCTGGGACACTGTGACCGTCATAACTATGAATCAGTAGCCAAGCATCTGAATATAAATCACAAGACCCTGGAGATGCTGCAACATTCCAGCTGATCAGCGCATCTTCTGGGCTCAGCAGCGCCGAGCTCCACCTGGATCCTGGCGCTGATCCTGGGGCTTCCGCTGAGCCCTGACAGCCCTGCAGCTCCAGCCGTCTCTCGCTCAGGCTTGTGCAGTGCTGGCACCGATTCAGCTCATTCCCCTCCCCCGCTACCACTTTTCTAGGATGGTCACGTACCACCTGCCAGGTGCCAATGTACCACTGGTGGTACCTGTACCACTGGTTGAAAAGCCCTGACTTTGGAGACCGGTCATAAATCCCTACATTCAGCACACTGCCGTAACTCTGAACAGTTGCGGAAGGAATAATCCGGTCCTAATTCAAGGGCTACCTACCTGTTTGTAAAGAAATAGCAAGGCCAGTCTTCCTGAACTTTCTTACCTGGGGCTATTGTCGACTACGACCTGCTTAAACCCGTGAAGTACAGGTAGTTCTCGACTTATAACATTCGTTTAGCGACCACTGAAAGTTAAAACAGCACTGAAAAAAAAGATTGTTTTCCACAGGATCAGGTGATCGAAATTCGGCTGCTTGGTTCACATTTACGACGGTCGCAGCGTTCCCCTGGAGGTCACGGGATCCCCTTTTGCGACCTTCTGACAAGCAGCGATTCAACCACTGTGGCAAGAGAGGTCGTAAAATGGGGCAAAACTTACTTTTAACAACTGACTTGCTTAGCGAGGGAAGTTTTGGGCTTAATTCGACTCAATTCGTAAGTCGAGGACTGCCTGCATTTTTAAATTTCGAAGCGAGAAATTTAAATCCAGCATAACCGGATCAAAATCTGCCAGACGGTGGGCCCAAGATTATTACCTGTGCCCTGCTTTTCTTCCAGATGAACCTCTTTCCCCCAATCTTAACAGATGCTGCGAGCCTCAAACACACACACACAAACACACACACCCCACAAAGCCATGGATGCTCTTTGTAGCCTATAATGACAAATGTTGAATTTGCTAACCGCTTGCAGTGCTTGCGTAGTATTGTAGCGCCAAGCGTCTCTTCAGCTGCTCTTAACCTGCTCAGGCAGCGATTCCCAACCTTTTGTGGCGTGTGGCCCAGCTTTGGGGGGGGGTGTCGTGGGGCTTAGCAGGCCGCAAGTTGGGCTGCAAGTTGAGCTGTGCGCGCGTGCCCCAGCCCGCTGCTCGTGGGAGTTGAGCTACGTGCGCACGGGTGCACACCAGCCCATCTCTCCCGCGGCCTGGTTCCGAATACGTCACAACCCGGTAGGGGGCTGCAGCCCAGGGGTTGGGGACCCCTGTGCTAAGGAGCCTCTCTCCTGGATTAAAAAATTTAAAAAAAATATGGCCAAATTCCGTTTATTCTTCCTTCCTTTCTTTCTAGGAGCTGGTCGAAATGGTCAAGGCCAAAAAAGCCGCTCAAGAGCAAGTAGTGAATGCTGCCAAAACCAAGAAATGAGATTTTCCCCCTCCTTCCGTGACAATCCTTAGTGCGTGTTTTTGTTTTGTAATAAAATAAAAAAAAAATACAAATGCAGAATATATTTTTCGTTTTATTGTCTTTCTTTTTTCTAGACACCAGCCCTGCCGGTGGTTTTTTTTTTTTCCCCAAGGCTGCGTTGTCAGTTCGGTCGGACAGATTATCGGGGGCAGCAGGGAAAGCCAGTCGGTGTCAGGCTGGCTTTATTTTTATTTTTTTAAATTAAAAAGCCTGCCGCTCGGTTAAAAGGGGAACAAAAATCGGCCCTCTAGTCCTGAAAGTTGAACTGTTTGCCACCAAGCTCTCCGGGGGTCTCGTTCGATCTTCCAAGTCAGCTCGCCGAGAGGATCAACCCCGAAGCCAATACATGCCACTACAGAGTCGGTCGTAATCGGGCAGCTGTTCGAGAGGGCCTGGAATGAGAGAAAGGAAGATTACTCCTCGGTGTCAAAGCTGGCGAAATGTTTAAAGAAGGAAATCACAGGTAGTCCTCATCTTACAACAGTTCAAAGTCACCGCGACGTAAAAAAGATGTTGAGACTCTAGAAGAAGAGTGCAGAGAAGAGCAACAAAGATGATTAGGGGACTGGAGGCTAAAACATATAAGGGAACGGTTGCTGGAATTGGGTATGTCCAGTTTAACGAAGAGAAGGACAAGGGGGGACATGATAGCCGTGTTCCAGTATCTCAGGGGCTGCCCCAAAGAAGAGGCAGTCAAGCTATTGTCCAAAGCGCCCGAAGGCAGGACAAGAAGCAATGGAGGGAAACCAACCAAGCAGAGAAACAACCTAGAACAAAGGAGGAATTTCCCGACAGTGAGAACAATTAACCAGTGGAACAACCTGCCTCCAGAAGTTGTGAATGCTCACACTGGAAGTTTTTAAGAAGAGACTGGAGGACAGCCCTTTGTCTGAAATGGTGTAGGGTTTCCTGCCTGATCAGGGGGTTGGACTAGATGACCTCCAAGGTCCCTTCCAACTTCATCATCATCATCATCATCATTATTTACAACAGCACTGAAAAAGGTGAATTTTCACGGTTGCGATCTTTGCAGCATCCCCACGATCACGCGGTCAAAATCCAGACGCTGGGCAACCGGCTCATATTTATGACGGTTGCGGGGTCCCGGGGAGTGTCACGTCGATCCCCTTTTGCGACCTTCTGACAAGCGAAGGCAATGGGGGAAGCCAGATTTCATTTAGCAATCGGGTTACTGACTTATCAACGGTGGCAAGAGAGGGGGCGAAACTCACCAAACAAAGTGTCTCGTTTGACGACAGAAATATGTGTGTGGAGGGGGGGGGAATCAGAAACAGTGGCCATAAGTCGAGGGTTAATTAAGTACTTACCCACGGCTGCAACTGCAGGGCGCTTGTTGTAGATGTATTTTGTACACACATCCTTGATGGTCTGAGCGTCGACGGCCTGAAATAGGAAACGGAAACTTGATTTTTGAACAAAGCTGAAGGCGCAATCGGCAGCCTACCAGGCTGGCAAGAGATTTTCCGTTTTATAGACAAAAGATCAAATTTTGCAGAAGGGACAATTGCCATTTTTTTCACACAACGCACTTACAAAAGTCCAATAATACTGACAAAGCTGGGTGACTTTTTCTCTCCGCCCAGGCCACCTCACAGGATTGTTGTTGCGGGAAAAAACGGGGAAGGCGTGTTGGACGTGTCTGCCACCTTACGTTATTGGTTAAAAATAATAAAGACGGGATGCACATAATAAAATAGCTTAAGATTTCCCCTTCATATTGTATAACCCTGTACAAAATGTTTTAGAGATGGCCTTTAACACCGGTGAGGTTAGCAAAAGTGTTTAAAAAATATATCAAGCAATTGTTGGAAATGTAGACAAAACCTAGGCACCTATTTATTTTATTTTTATTTTAATTCCATTTATATCCTGCCCTTCTCCGAAGACTCAGGGCAGCTTACAAGCTTAGCAGTAGCCTTCATTCTATGTATATGCCTGCTTATTAGGGCTTTCACACACACACACACACGCACACACCCCAAGCGGCATTATTACAAAGTCAGCTTAATTGCCCCCAACAATCTGGGTCCTCATTTTACCGACCTCGGAAGGATGGAAGGCTGAGTCAACCTTGAGCCTGGTGGGACTCGAACCTGCACTAATTGCAGGCAGCTGGTGTTACTTAAGGAGGCATTAGCCCACTGCTCCACCAAGGCTCTTTCCATCTTAACCAACAGATTTTGGTTAAGAATACACACATGGTTAGAGAAAATGACTAAAAAAACCCACAGATTTTAAGCCCGAACTATTTTCATTAGGCATTTTTCATTAGGAAATTATGAGAAAGAATGTATTTATCTAATTTTACATGTATTAACTGCAGCGAGAATTGTGTTCGCTCAACACTGGGGGAAAAATGAAGATTTACCAACAGAGGAAGAGTTGCATTAAAAAAAAATAGATTGTGCAGAAATGGATGGATTGACATTGAAAACGAAAGAGAAAGAAGAGTCAGTTTACTTTAGAACAGGGTTCTTCAAACTTGGCCCTTTTATGACTTGTGGACTTCAACTCCCAGAATTCCTCAGCCAGTGTGACTGGCTGAGGAATTCTGGGAGTTGAAGTCCACAAGTCATAAAAGGGCCAAGTTTGAAGAACCCTGCTTTAGAACGTGGGACACCTTTTATCAATGGCTAGAAAAATGAGGTCGAGAGAAAAGAATTTAACATGTATTAGTAAGTTAAATGTTGGAACGCAGACAATATGTTGCTGATAAAATATTAAGCACCTGTGATTATAAAAAATTAATATATAGATAGGTGATAAGATAGATGATAGATGACAGACAGACAAATGGATACCTGTAGACAGACATAGATGACAAATAGACATAGACAGACAGATAAGCAGATATAGATGATAGACATACATACTGGTAGATGATAGAGATAGATAGATAGATAGATAGATAGATAGATAGATAGATAGATAGATAGATAGATAGATAGATAGATAATAGATAGATATATAGAATGATGGACACAGACAAACAGACCAGATCAGATAGATATAGATATGATGGACAGACAGACAGACAGACAGATAGGTAGATAAGATTTCCTTTCAGCCGGCGGGAAGTCTCGCCTCCGAAGATTTACGCCTAACACACACACACACACACACACACACACACACACACACTGGCCCAACCAGAGACGTTTACTGATTGCACGCATAAATGTTCCTTACTTCAATTCTTGCCTCAAGTTCGGGAATCGGGATCCGGCGATTGTAGCACAGCATCTGCCGTCCGATGTCTTCGCAAATGGGAGTGGAACCTAAAATTACAGACTCTTAAAGCGTGTCTGTCAATTAATTAAACCGAAGAGGAAGAAAATAATAATAATAATAATAATAAAACCCAGCTAGCTATATAGATCATACCGTCTAGTTGTAACAGCATGTTCGTCTTCAGCAGGTTTTTAGCACGGGCTACTTCGCTTTCCGTAACGCTGGTGCACAGACGTATCCTGTCCAGATTGAAAGATGATGAAGGGACTGGCAGCTGCCAGTTTACCTTGTAAGGTTTGGTTCTTTTCTCTCCAGGGGACTATTTAGTGATTTTGTCTGGAATGTGGATAATCCTCAATTTACGATCGCAGCTGAGCCCAAATTTGTACTGCTAAGCGAGATACTTGTTGAGTTTTGCCACGTTTTAACGGCCTTTCTTGCCGTTAAGCGAATCACCGCAGTTATCAAATTAATGATGTGCTCGTTAAGTGACGGTCAGAAATTTGGGGGCCAATTGTGGTTACAAGTTTGAGCACTATCCACAGAGCTTTAGGGACACCCTGTACTAAGCGGCAGAAATTTGCCTCCGCTTGGCTATCCCTGAAATATTATTTAAAATACCTGCAGTGTCATCAACACTCAAGTTACTCGGACATTGGCAAAAGGAGAGAACATTTGTAGCCCGGGATTGAACTGTGCAATCTGCTGCTCTCTTGAGCTTGGTTGTTACGGACGTTTCTTTACCAAACTAGGTAACATCATCAGGCGATGTTACCTAGCTGGGCAATGAAACGTCTGCAAGAAAATAAGCCAGCTCGGAGAGTACCAAGGAGTCTGTTTGGAAGATTTCGCGTCATCTGCACACGGATACTGCTGCACAGGGGTTGTCAAGACCAACTCACACTTTCAGCGACATTCCGCTTCCGCTCGCAGCTGGACCACGGAAAGGGGTGGAGGAAATGCAAAGGTGTGGGGGAATTACGTCGTGCGCAGCGCAGGTTCCCGTGAGGCTGTGCTCCAACCCAAGGACCCATCGAACAACGTGTCCTAGTGTGGGTGGCTGGCTCCCCGTAACAAAACAAACAGAAGCGACTGGCGGACGTAACGCATTGTGACCGGCCCACAGGCAAAGCGGGGAAATTAGCTATGCAAGCTTTTGCGTGGGAAACCTAGAGCTGGTTTTGCTTCGTCTGCGCCAATGTAGTTGATCCAGTAAAGTTTTATAGGTTAAAATGATGTCCCAGGAGTTTCTTTTTTCTGGATCCGCCAAATGGACAGTTGGTAGTTAAGGTGGCAGTTAGTTCCAACTCAAAGTTGCTGTCCTTACCATTCCCTCTGAACGTAGTGCATCATATCCTCCAGGGTGGCTCCTTCACAAACCATATAAAGACCCCACAGTCCGGTATCCGTGTAACAAGTATTGAAAGATTGGAAGCTGTGGCAAAGGTTGCCGTGACACGCAGCTTGAGCTAGCTTGCTGGAGAGATTCTGTTCAAAGAGAAGAAGGGAAACAAAGCTTTTGAACGCCCCTCCGAGCTCAGAAAAATGGAAGGGGTTTGGTTTCTAATCACTCGTTCCCAATTTATAAAGGTAAAGGTTCCCCCGCACATGCGTGCTAGTCGTTTCCGACTCTAGGGGCCGGTGCTCATCTCCGTTTCAAAGCCGAAGAGCCAGCGCTTGTCCGAGGACGACTCCGTGGTCATGTGGCCGGCATGACTGGACGCCAAAGGCGCACGGAACGCTGTTACCTTCCCACCGGAGTGGTCCCTATTTTTCTACTTGACTTTTTACGTGCTTTCGAACTGCTAGGTTGGCAGGAGCTGGGACGAGTAACAGGCGCTCACTCTGTTACGTGGCACTCAGGATTCGACCTGCCAAACTGCTGATCTTCTGATCGACAAGCTCAGCGTCCTAACCCACTGAGCCACCGCGTCCCAGATAGATAGATATAGATGATAGATGATAGAGATGAGATAAAATAGAGATGAGATAGACAGAGATGAGATAGACAGATATAATAGATGATAGAGATGAGATAAAATAGATGAGATAGAGATGAGATAGAGATGAGATAGATATAATAGATGATAGAGATGAGATAAAACAGGTGAGATAGAGATGAGATAGACAGATAGAGATGAGATACATATAATAGATGATAGAGATGAGATAAAACAGGTGAGATAGAGATGAGACAGAGATGAGATACATATAATAGATGATAGAGATGAGATAAAATAGGTGAGATAGAGATGAGACAGACAGATGAGATACATATAATAGATGATAGAGATGAAATAAAATAGGTGAGATAGAGATGAGACAGACAGAGATGAGATACATATAATAGATGATAGAGATGAGATAAAATAGGTGAGATAGAGATGAGACAGATAGAGATTAGATATAATAGATGATAGAGGTGAGATAAAATAATGAGATAGAGATGAGATAGACAGAGATGAGATAGATAGATATAATAGATGGTAGAGGTGAGATAAAATAGATGAGATAGAGATGAGATAGACAGACAGATGAGACAGAGAAATCATCAGAACTTCATAAGTCATAATTCTCCTTTTTCCAAGGAGGTTGTAACTTTGAACAGCTGTTAAGTGATCGGTTGTAAGTCAAGGACTTCCTGTAATCAACAGACCAACCAAATAATTGCTACAGAAGAGTTAAAGACTCATTTTTGCCTTTTCTGGGGGGGCGGGGAGAAAGCCTATTCCGCCTTCCCTCGTTGCCTCATCGCCCTACACGGCATCAGGAGACCCAGGGCTCCCTTAAGCCGGAATGCAGAACTTATCCTGGCTTATTTCCCTGGAATTCATGTCCTTAAAACCAGGCGAAGCCTTTATGGGGAGCCGTCCCAGTAAGCGAAGCAAGAACTCTTTAAGACCGCTCAGCGGCTCACTCACCATTCCCCCGCCGAAAGAACGGTCCCAGTTGCCAATGAGGGTGTTGGCCACCATCAGAGGGATGGTGTCCGGGTGACACCAGCCGGCTGCTTCCACCGCAATGGCCAGGTGCGCCAGGGGCATTTTGTCATCTCGAACTCGGATCTGGGAAAATCAACAGGTAACAAGGAACAAAGCGGCCCAGAGAAGTTAACCTCACAGCCACCCCCCAAGCTCTAGGCTTCACACTCAAACGGATATGAAAACTCACAATTTTGGTGCCAACAGCTCAATTAAGCCGTAATCCAGGAAGAATTTAAGGGGCAAGTGAGAGATAGATGCCCCTAAGGCAGGGGTAGGCAACCTTGGCTCTTTTATGGCTTGTAGACTTCAACTCCCAGCATTCCTGAGCCAGCATGACTCAGCTTGGAAACCTCGCCCTTTCCCCTCAGCATGGCTGGCTCAGGAATTCTGGGAGCTGAAGTCCATAAGTAAATAAAGCGGCCTAGGCCTAGGGCAGGGGTAGGCAACCTTGGCTCTTTTATGACTCCTGGACTTAACTCCCAGCATTCCTGAGCCAGCATGGCTCAGCTTGGAAACCTCGCCCTTTCCCCTCAGCGTGGCTGGCTCAGGAATTCTGGGAGTTGAAGTCCACAAGTCATAAAAGAGCCAAGGTTGCCTACCCCTGCCCTAAGGGGGAATTGATCTATGTGTGGCTGAGAGTTGATAACTCGGAAAACAACACAAAATGAAATAGAAATAAGGAGATTTGTGAGTTCTAGTCTCCAGCTTCAGGTATGGAAACCAGCTAGGTGATTTGGGGCCCATCACCAGGAGACAGTGAGTTCTAGTTCCACCTTAGGCTTGAAACCCAGTTAGGGGACTTTGGGCCAATTCACCAGAAGGCAGTAAATTCTAGTTCCACCTTAGGCTTGAAAACCAGTTAGGGGACTTTGGGCCAATTCACCAGGAGGCAGTGAGTTCTAGTTCCACCTTAGAGTGGAAAGCCAGTTAAGGGACTTGGGGCCAATCACCAGGAGACAGTGAGTTCTAGTTCCACCTTAGGCCTGAAAGCCAGTTAGGGGACTTTGGGCCAATCACCAGGAGACAGTGAGTTCTAGTTCCACCTTAGGCTTGAAACCCAGTTAGGGGACTTTGGGCCAATTCACCAGAAGGCAGTAAATTCTAGTTCCACCTTAGGCTTGAAAACCAGTTAGGGGACTTTGGGCCAATTCACCAGGAGGCAGTGAGTTCTAGTTCCACCTTAGAGTGGAAAGCCAGTTAAGGGACTTGGGGCCAATCACCAGGAGACAGTGAGTTCTAGTTCCACCTTAGGCCTGAAAGCCAGTTAGGGGACTTTGGGCCAATCACCAGGAGACAGTGAGTTCTAGTTCCACCTTAGGATCAAAAGCCAGTTAAGGGACTTTGGGCCAATCACCAAGAGAGGCCAAATTCTACTCCCGCCTTAGGTGCGAAAACTGGCTGGGTGACTTTTTGCCAGCGTGCCCGGCTGAGGAATTCTGGGAGTTGAAGTCTGCCAGTCATAAAAGGGCCAGGTTTGAAGACCCCTGTAGCATGCGATCAACCATTCTAGCGGGGCTGCTGTTGCCTCAGGCCCCTCGCAGATGAAAGAGCCCCCACTTACTTCGCTGCCGGTGAACTGGCAAGGGGGCAAAACCGGGGCGCCTTCTTTCTTAATGGACGGCAGGTTGCCAAAATGGTATTTTGCCAGCTCGAGCAGTTCCTCATGAGCGACTCCTAAATCAACGACATACATTCTTTTAGAGTCGTGGAGGCCACTTGGAGGTTTACCTGCGTCCTCAGGGTCACCTGAGTGGTGCAAATGGGCGCGGAGCCTTCTTGGAACTGCTGAAAGGATTGTGTTGTAGACTGGAGACAGATGATGCCACATTCCCCCTCCCCCAAATCCGTTGAGGGAGGGCTGTTCAGTTTTGACTAGATGGCCTCTTGGAGCCCTCTTTCAAGCCAGCGGTCCTCTCTGTCCAAAATGTGGACTTTGCTGTCTTGGAAAGAGCGGCCTTGGTCTTTCAAATGCAGATGGACTCCTGACTCTTGTCCTGTTGGGTTTGCTCTCCTACGTTGTGTCCTGCGTTTGTGGAGTTTATGCGTTTAGCCCTGGATATCCCTAGATATTGGGTCTTGGGCATTTGCAAAGAGACTAACAACGATGCCAAGCAGGAAAGTGGGAGGAAGAGAAACCGAAAATAAATCACGCAACTACAGTATTACAGACCAACAGTATCACACCAACCTCCAGCAGACGCCAGGACAATCCTCGGTCCTTTGTAATGCATCGTTATATATTCCACCAAATCGTTGCGGTTAATGGACCTGTCGGATGAGAGAAACGAAGAATATATATATTCGAATGACCAAACATCCACATATATATATATATATATATATATATACACATACACACACACACACACATATATACATATACATATACATATACGTTTCTTCTCTTATACCTTCAATTCTACGTGGGGAAAAACCCGAATGACCAAAGATCTACATACAAACACCCGCGAAAACCTCAGAAACATACATATACATACACACACACACACACACACACAGTATATATCGCTCGGATTGAAAAAAAAAGATGAGCAAAAACAACACACAAATTATAAATACGGGTAGTCCTCGACTTAGTGACCGTTCAGTTACGACGACACTGACTTGTATTTATGACAGTCGCAGTGCCCCCGGGGTCACGTCACCAAAATCCAGACTCTTGGCAACTGACTCGTATTTATGACGGTCGCAGTGCCCCTGGGGTCACGTGATCAAAATTCTGCCAGAGAGGATCCCGCTGACGCTCTCTCTCTCTTTCTCTCTCTCTCTCTCTCTCTCTCTCTCTGACTTAACGACAAGGAGCTGAGACAGGGGGAACCTACTTGATGTTCTCGGTGGGTCCTAAAATCGTCCGTCCCAGGGCTGTGTTTTGGTAGGCGGTGGCGTGAAGGTAATCGAAGACCACTTCCTGCAAGTTGGTCTCCACTTCCTGCATTTCTCGGAGGATCACGCCTCGTTCCCGCTCAATCTCGGCCTCCCCCAGGGTGCTGTTCTGGATGATGTCAGCAAGGATTTCAACCGCTGGAGTCAACGAGACAAGACGGGGGGAAAAACCGCAGGGTTGCAAAATGCAAAAGGGCGCCGTTTTAATTCTGACGGGTTTCTCCAAGGACATTTTTTCCCCTGGGGGAATTGACAAACAGGCGCGGGTCGCCTTCGACTCGCAACACAACTCGTTTAGCGACCGTTCAACGTTAGAACGGCGCTGGGGAGAAGAAAAAAGGGACGACCGTTTTGCCCACATCCCACCGCAGTAGCATCCCCGTGGATGCAGGATCGGAATTCAGAGGTGTGTCGACTGACTCGTATTTATGACGGTCGCAGTGTCCCCGAAGGGGGTCACGCGATCCCCTTTTTGCGACCTTCTGACGAGCAAAGCCAACGTGGGAAGCCGGATTCGCTTAACAACCGTGTTATTAACTTAACCACTGCGGCGATTCACTTAGCGACTGTGGCAAGAAATGTTCGTAAAGTGGGGCAAAATTCCCCGAACAACTGTTTCGCTTAGCAACAGGAACTGTGGGCTCCGTTGCGATCGTAAAGTCGAGGATTGCCTGCACTGCTATGGGTAACCCAGAGCGTCACAAGCAGAGGAAAGTGGCAAAACGCTCTCTTCATGCTTTTTCTAAATTTTATTTTTCATTTATTAACATTAAATTTCAGTAAATTACCAATGAAGACATCACAATCTGCTCCAGATTAAGAAGGCAGGAAGAAAGTGTTTGTAATTACTGATGGGACAGCTCAACGTGATTTGAATATGTGAGACTCTTCAGAACATCCCATCATTTTTTTTCTGAATGGACCAAAGGGGCGTGGCCTGCAGGAGACTTGACTCTGATCATTCTGCATCCCTCTTGGCTCCACCCACCGATGCTACTACAAACTAGAGCTGTGTTTCAAAGACAGCAGGGAAGAATATTATCATCGCAGTCAAGACAGATGTTCAGTCCGGACTTTGGACGTTTTATCCACCTACTGAGTCTTTCCAAGGACCTGGAATAGGTAACTGTGGATGTCTGATGACGTTAACAGGTATCTGTCACAGGATGTCAGCTGTTGCAAGCAAAGCTGCCTTCTGCAATTGACCCGACGGGGATTTTGTCAATGCCGATGGCGTTCAAGTTATGGTCCAGGTGTTTGGGGATTGCACCCAAGGCGCCCAAATTACTACTGGCACTCCCCTTTGCTTTATTTGGTTATTATTAAATTGATCTGCCACCCACCTCACGGTTGGAGGCTTCTCTTGAGTGGAATACGCCTAAGGAAGCACGGTAGCCTGCAGTCAGCCCATATTTAATCTGTTGTTTGCCAAAAACAGCAGACACGTACCTAATCAAAAAGAATTTTGGAGCTTGCAATTACCTCTCGGCAAGTCTTTCGAGAAAGCTTTTGCGTAATACACGGTTTGTTCCCTCGAGGTGTAAGCGTTAAGGTGAGCGCCCATGTTCTCAATCTCCAGCTCCAGGTCCAACTGAGATCTCTTTTTGGTACCCTGCGATTTAAGGATCTGCAGTTATTTCAACTGGGGAAGCGATAGGAAAAGGAAGGGAAAAAAGACACCATTTATTGGCTCTTCATAGCAATTGCACTCAGACGTATATACCGCTTCACAGACCTCTCTTAAGTGGTTTACAGAGGCAGCGTGTTGCCCCCCTCCCAACAATCCGGGTCTTCATTTTACTGACTTCGGAAGGATGGAAGGCTGAGTCAACACTGAGCCGGTCAGAATCGAACTCCTGGCGGTGGGCAGTGAGTTAGCCTGCAATATTGCGTTCTAACCATTGCGCCACCAGGAAGGAGAATGAGAAAGGGAATAAGACAGGAAGGAAGGAAGGAAGGAAGGAAGGAAAGAAGGAAGGAAGGAAGGAAGGAAGGAAGGAAGGAAGGAAGGAAGGAAGGAAGGAAGGAAGGGAGGGAGGGAAGAAGGAAAAGGAAGGGAGGGAGGGAAGGAGGGAGGAAGGGAGGAAGAGGGAGGGAGGAAGGAAGGAAGAGAGGGAAGGGGGAGGGAGGGAGGGGGGAAGGAAGAGAGAGAGAGAGGGAAGGAATAGTAATAGCACTTAGATTTATATACCGCTTCACAGTGCTTCACAGCCCTCTCTAAGAGGTTTACAGAGTCAGCGTGTTGCCCCCAACAATCGGGGTCCTCGTTTTACCGACCTCGGAAGGCTGAGTCAACCTTCAGCCCCATCAGGATCGAACTGCTGGCAGTGGGCAGAGTTAGCCTGCAATGCTGCATTCTCACCACAGCTCCTTTTAGACAAACGCAGCGTGTGAGCTCTTTATTAGTGATTTCAAAGTATTCCGGAAACCACCAGCTTTGCCTTAAAATTCTGGCAGCTGACCTGTTTATGGGAAGCAAAAGCAGCCCAACAGGTAATGCCTAAGACTATAGCAGGTTTATTTGAGAAGCTGGGAATTTTGACAGCACTTGAGGGGGCCCCCGACAACAACATGCCGAAATGCAGGATAAGGGCCAAGCATAAAAAAATAAAATAAAATCCATTTGCATACCATCAAAGTGCTGAAACTGTTTTCCTGCGGCATCCTCCAGCTTTGCAGGATGATGGCCTACCAGGATTGTCCACATGACGTAGTAAAAAAAAAAGTCAAGATAGAAGAAGCCTGAGCAGTGCCATTAAAGCTCCATCTGCTTTTCGTGGCAGCCATCTTGCCTTTTTTGACCACATCTGACAGACATGCCTACCTACCAACCTCACTCTGTTATTGTTTATATGTCAGGGGTCTTCAAACGTGGCCCTTTTATGACTTGTGGACTTCAGCTCCCAGAATTTCTCAGCCAGGCACGCGTGCCTGGCTGAGGAATTCTGGGAGTTGAAGTCCACAAGTCATAAAAGGGCCAAGTTTGAAGACCCCTGACATATGTTCTACTGTGCCTTATTCTCTGCAGGTTCAACCCAGGCAACTTAACACTTTTTTAGTTCTTAAGGATCCTCACTGGGCTTCCGAATGGCTCAGAAGAATTCTTGCCAAATAAAATAAAAATGCAAGCAGCGACCTTGGGCCTTTGCACGCACAGAGTCAGAAATGAATAAATGAAAAATAGATTTTCAGAACTTGCCTTAAAAGCCATGTGCTCCAGGAAGTGAGCCGTCCCGTTGTTTTTCTCATTCTCGTATCGGCTTCCGGCATCGATCCAAAGCCCCACCTTGTTCAGAACACATTATTTTATTTTTTTTACTAAAACAATAAAACACGGCTTCCAAAATGCCGAGGAAACCAGAAGCAGCTGATTTTCCCTTAAAGGGCTAAAACTTTACAATGACAAACTTGGTCTTCAGGTACTGTAATATGGAGGAACAGCTAGAAAGGTCTAACATTTTAGTGCCCATTTAAGTTCCATTTATCAAATGTTCTACTGATAGCTCTGTATTTCTTTTTTTTAAAAAAATATGCTTTTGTTTTTTAGATATCATCAATATTTGGTAAACAGTGTGTTGTCTGGGTTTGTATTTACAAATAATCAATAACACTTAGTGTCTATTGTTCCATATTCCACATACTAGCTTTCCTTGATTTTCTCTCCTTCCAACACATATTCTCTTTTATCAACCTTAAAATAGTACATTTCTTGATAATTTTAGAAGGTAACAATTAAATACCTACGAATATCCTCCACCTCATTATTAAGCTTCTTTTGTAATTAATCATCTAGGTCACCTTATCACAGATCCTGTTTTTAGAGTTCTCGTTTAAATTTATTTTCCCCACAATATTCAAAAGAAAATATTTTTACCTCTTAAAGTAGAGCAGAGTAGAGTAGAATGGAATAGGTCAAAATGCAACAGAATTAGAAATAAAGAATAGAATAGAATAGAATAGAATAGAATAGAATAGAATAGAATAGAATAGAATAGAATAGAATAGAATAGAATAGAATAGAATAGAATAGAATAGAATAGAATAGAATAGAGGAATGAAGAATAGAATGGAATGGAATGGAATGGAATGGAATGGAATGGAATAGAATGGAATAGAATAGAATAGAATAGAATAGAATAGAATAGAATAGAATAGAATAGAATAGAATAGAATAGAATAGAATAGAATAGAATAGAATAGAATAGAATAGAATAGAGGAATGAAGAATAGAATGGAATGGAATGGAATGGAATGGAATGGAATAGAATAGAATAGAATAGAATAGAATAGAATAGAATAGAATAGAATAGAATAGAATAGAATAGAATAGAATAGAATAGAATAGAATAGAGGAATGAAGAATAGAATGGAATGGAATGGAATGGAATGGAATGGAATGGAATGGAATGGAATGGAATAGGATAGAATAGAATAGAATAGAATAGAATAGAATAGAATAGAATAGAATAGAATAGAATAGAATAGAATAGAATAGAATAGAATAGAATAGAATAGAATAGAATAGAATAGAATAATAGAATAGAATAGAATAGAATAGAATAGAATAGAATAGAATAGAATAGAATAGAATAGAGGAATGAAGAATAGAATGGAATGGAATGGAATGGAATGGAATAGAATAGAATAGAATAGAATAGAATAGAATAGAATAGAATAGAATAGAATAGAATAGAATAGAATAGAATAGAATAGAATAGAATAGAATAGAATAGAATAGAATAGAGGAATGAAGAATAGAATGGAATGGAATGGAATGGAATGGAATGGAATGGAATGGAATAGGATAGAATAGAATAGAATAGAATAGAATAGAATAGAATAGAATAGAATAGAATAGAATAGAATAGAATAGAATAGAATAGAATAGAATAGAATAGAATAGAATAGAATAGAATAGAATAGAATAATAGAATAGAATAGAATGGAAGCTGGAAGGGACCTTGGAGGTCTTCTAGTCCAGCCCCCTGCTTGAGCAGGAGAACCTATACCATCTCAGACAAGTGACTGTCCAGTCTCCTCTTAAAAATCTCCGGGGATGGAGCGCCCACGACCTCTGAAGGCAAGCTCGAGAAAGGACAGTTTCCCCCTGACCAAGGTTACTTACCGTACACGTTGTAAGTCCAGAATCTTCAGAAGCCACCCTCAAGCCATTGTCCAGAGTCGAGACTTTCGTTTCGGGGACATTCAGGACGATTTGGGGTGCTACTTTAGTAACCGTGCATCTGTTTCTCCCAAGGTGGAAAGCCTAGTTTGAGAAAGAAGGAAAAAAAAGTATCACATGAGCAATAAGGTTAAAAATATATATATATACAGTCTTAACTTCCTTTAAGAGAAATTAAAGTCTCCGTTATTTCTTTAGCGCCAGAGCCGAGGCCACGTGGATTCCATTTTATGCCCGGCTTATTTTTGTGAGCGCGATAAGGAGTTCCTAGGGAGCAAAATGCACACCGAGTCCTCGCTTTAAGGAGAGGACAATTTCCCCAGGTTACACAGTAGACATTGTGGGTCTGCTCCAGGCAGTCCTCGACTTACGAGCGCAGTGGAGCCCAAAATTTCTGCTGCTAAGCGAAAACTGAAAATGGGGTCCCTCTGTTATGAAGGCTTTTTAATTAATTCAACCTTTCTTCTTTAATGCCGCGTTTTAACTGGAAATTCAGGGAGAGCCAGTTTGGTGCAGAAAAAAGGGGAATAAAGGAAGTTCTAGCGTGTCAAGCCTTGGGCACAAAATCTGCTGAGGGACCTTGGGCCAGTCACTCTCCGTAAACCCCTGGAAGGAAGCAATGGCAAACCACTTCCAAAATTTTGCCAAGAAAAATGCAGGGACTCTTCCGGGCAGTCACTGGGAATCAAGACTGACTTGAATACACACCAAAAAAAAAAGTAAAAAATTTCTAGAGCAGTTTATAGACAATCAAGGGGAGGGGGGAGAGAAGTCCCTGTTCTCTGGTTGATAAGCAAAATCTCAAAAATATCACCGCTTCGTCTGTGATTAATTCCCAGAAAGAGTTGTCTCTTCTTAAGTCTGATTTAAACCTAGATGTTACGGAGTGAAAGCAGCACACAGGCCAATCCATGGTTTAAAGAATAAACAGGTGACTGAGTTTGCGAAATCTTCTAAACCTATAAATCACGGGCAAACCACAATGAAGTGTTGACGCACGAAGGCTAACCACAATTTTTATCTGTACCTATTCTAACTGCAAGCAATAAATCTTGGCTCCTTCTTATTTTAATTCTATATTGGGATCCCCATGTCAAAACAACTCACCTTATCTACGGCCAGAATCTGAAAATAACATTTAACACAGCACAGTACTTAAGCAAAATGCTTCAGCTGAGATCTGCATACGTGGGATTGATTGGGGTAGATTGCAGGGGTGACACCGGAATATAATTTTATCATATTTTATCTATCTTTTAAATTATTGTACTCTATTGCAATTTCACTTTAGACTGTATTTTATTCCAATTTCACTTTATTTTATCCCCATTTCATTTTAAATTGTGTTTTATCTCATTCCATTTTAAATTGCTTTTTATCCAGTTTTAGTAATAATTTGTTTCTGGAACTTTGCACTTTGATATGGCCCAAGGGCTAATCAGTAGATAAATAATTATATTTCTATTTCAGCCTAAAGGAGAGACCGGACAGCCATTTGTCCAGAATGGGTATTAGGATCTCCTTGCATTGACAGGGGGTTGGACTAGAAGACCTCCAAGGACCCATCCAACTCTGTTATTCTACGTTCACAACTTCCAATGGGCAATCCTGGCAATAATAGAGGTTAAGGCTGGATTTTGGAGCAATTCGAGAAAGAATTCCGAATTGATCCTTAACAAACTCTAAACAAAGTGCAGGAATCCCCATGGAAAGAAAGGGGGGGGGAGGAAAAACTGCCCGATGTTATACAGCACCAACTTGGCAACTTTAAAGACTTGTGGACTTCAACTCCCAGAATTCCCCAAGCCGGCATGCTTAGCTAAAGAATTCTGGGAGTTGAAGTCTACAAGTGGCTACATAAGGGTTGCCAGAGCTGTACTGCAAGAAACCGCTAGATGGCAGCACTCCATAGCTGCCATCTGGCGGTCTTCCGGGATTCTACCGCCCAGGCCGCCTCGTTTATGCCGCGATCCCAGCCACAAGACTACATCTCCCAAAATGCAGCGCGCCAAGCAGGCCTTCTCTGATGGGAGGAGGCCCGCCGCCGTGGAAAAGCGGGCCGAGGCGGCCCAACCGTCCCCTCGCAGCCCGTCACGTGCGAATCGCCCCCTTACCCGCTGTCCGGGGATTGCGCACCGCGTGCTGAGTTGTCCCGGCCGGGTCCAGAAAAGCCGCCGGCCCGCTCGGCAAGCGGCGGACACGGCCGTCGCCATCTTGGTTGGCAAGCGAAGGAAACCGGCGGGTGAGCCGGGAGCATTTCCGGAAGAGCGAGTCACGTGATCCGATATGCTGGGTGGGCGGGGCGGAGCCACGTCCCTGGCATGGAAACGCTGCAGGCATTTTTTTTCCAAGTTCTTTATGAGTGTTTTTTTTTCAGTTTCGGCTCCTCTTACACAACCGGATGAGACTGCAAAAATAGATAGATAGATAGATAGATAGATAGATAGATAGATAGATAGATAGATAGATAGATAGATAGATAGATAGATAGATAGATAGATAGATAGATAGATAGATAGATAGATAGATAGATAGATAGATAGATAGATAGATAGATAGGATAGATAGGATAGATAGATATACAGATAGATTGAATGGATGGATAGATAGATAGATAGATAGATAGATAGATAGATAGATAGATAGATGATAGATAGATAGATAGATAGATAGATAGACAGACAGACAGACAGACAGAATGGATGGATGGATAGATAGATAGATAGATAGATAGATAGATAGATAGATAGATAGATAGATAGATAGATAGATAGATAGATAGATAGATGATAGATAGATAGATAGGATAGATAGATATACAGATAGATTGAATGGATGGATAGATAGATAGATAGAGATTGATAGATAGATAGATAGATAGATAGATAGATAGATAGATAGATAGATAGATAGATATGGGGATAGAGAAAAAAAGGGAGAGAAAGGGATAGATAGATAGATTAGATAGATAGATAGATAGATAGATAGATAGATAGATAGATAGATAGATATGGGGATAGAGAAAAAAAGGGAGGGAAAGGGATAGATAGACAGATAGATAGATAGATAGATAGATAGATAGATAGATAGATGATAGATAGATAGATAGATAGATAGATAGATAGATAGATCTTTGTTTATGCTTCCATGAGCTTTTGATATGCTTTAGCCTATGCAATGCTTATAATAATAATAATAAAAGTTGGAAGGGACCTTGGAGATCATCTAGTACAACCCCCTGCTCAGGCAGGAAACCCTACACCATTTCAGACAAATAGTTGTGCAGTCTCTTCTTAAAAACCACCAGTGTTGGAGCATTCACAGCTTCTGGAGGCAGGTTGTTCCACTGGTTAATTGTTCTCACTGTCAGGAAATTTCTCCTTAGTTCCAGGTTGAATCTCTCCTTGATTAGATTCTATCCGTTACTTCTCCTACTGCCTTCAGGTGCTTTGGAGAATAGCTTGGCTCCCTCTTCTTTGGGGCAACCCCTGAGATACTGGAAGACTGCTATCATGTCACCCCTAGTCCTTCTCTTCATTAAACTGGACAGACCCCAATTCCAGCAACCGTTCCTTGTATGTTTTAACCTCCAGTCCCCAGGCAGTACGTACCGAGTGAAGGGCTTTTGCTCCAACCAAATCCACAAAGTTCACGGGTGAAAAATCGAGAAGGATGGAGTGGACGTGTCTTCCCGATATCATAAAATGTTCCATTTCCTCCGGAGAGACGTTTTCCGGAGTTGCTTCTCTCCTTGCATTCACCACTTCTGGAGGCAGGTTGTTAGACTGGTTAATTGTTCTGTCAGGAAATTCCTCCTTAGTTCCAGGTTCCTTCTCTCCTTGACTAGTTTCCATCCGTTGCTTCTTGTCCTGCCTTCAGGTGCTTTGGAGAATAGCTTGACTGCCTCTTCTTTGGGGTTGCCCCTGAGACACTGGAAGACTGCTATCATGTCGCCCCTCGTCCTTCTCTTCAGTAGACACCCAATTCCAGCAACCGTTCCTTATATGCCTGGTTCTGTTACTTAGGAAAATCATGGAATTAATATTGCAAAGCTGGGCTGTATAAGCCGAGGCAGAAAATGAAGATCACGCAAAATATTTATGAAAAATGTATTTATAAATACTTATATAAATACTTCTTTTATACCACTTTATAAAACCCTAGTGAGCCCACATCTGGAATACTGCAACCAATTCTGGTCACCATAGTACAAATGTGACCTTAGAAAAAGTTCAGAGAAGAGCAACTAAGATGATCAAAGGCCTGGAGACCAAAACATACGAAGAACGGCTGCAGGGCTTGGGTTTGGCTAGTCTAAAGAAAATAAGAAATGGTGACATTATTTTTATTTATTTTATTTATTTATTTCAACTTATATACCGCCCTTTTCCCGAGGGACTCAGGGCGGTTTACAGGGCAAATTAAAACAGTACAATATATAAAGGTTAAAATAAAATTAAATTAAATAGCCCCCAAATAATTACAAATTAAAACCTTACCCCAAAACCCTCAGTCAAGGCCAGCAAGCTCAAATAGCCAAGTTTTTAGGTCCCGGCGAAACGAGCGAAGGTCGGGGGCCATCCGGAGTATTCCGGATATAGCAGTATTATAGCAGTATTCCAGTATTTGAGGGGTTGCCACAAAGAAGAGGGGGTCATGTTATTCTCCACAGCACCAAAGGGAAGGATGAGAATGGTTGGAAACTGATCAAGGAGAGAAGCAACCTGGAATTAAGGAGAAACTTCCTAACAGTGAGGACAATTAACCAGTGGAACTGCTTGCCCCCAGAAATCGTGGGCGCTCCCATCACTGGAGATTTTCAAGAAGAGACTGGACAGCCATTTGTCTGAGATGGTATAGGTCCTCCTGCTTGAGCAGGGGGCTGGACTAGATGACCTCCAAGGTCCCTTCCAGCTCTATTCGAATTAATTGATTGCTATCTATTGCTTGCTGCGTGATTATAAAATACGTTAAATTGTTTCAAAGAAGCAAAACGTTTCAAGTTACAAACATGCTACCTTCGTAACTTTAGCTCCTTTTTGTTTGCAAAACAACAGGGCTTGGGTATAAGACGTTTTCTTCCACTACTTTCTAAAATCCCAATTATTATTAATTATTACTAAATTAAATGTATTGGCTGCCCATCGCACCCTGGGGCTTACAGCAGTAACAAAACAAATAAAAAGGAAGTTTAAACTAAGCAAAAAATATTTATTATTGAAACTGGCATGTATTTATGGCAATTGCAGTATCCCGGCATTATGCCGCTTTCCAACAAGCCAGGTAAATGGGGAAAATCAGATTTGCTTAATGAACACACGATTTACTTAAGGACTGCAGTGATCTGACTACTGAGGCGAAAAAAGGTAGTGAAATGAGGCAAAACTCATTTAACCGCTGCCGCGCTTAGCAACAGAAATTTTAACCTCAGCTGGGGTTGTAATTCAACACATACCTGTATTCTTCATTTGCGTTCTCTGTATATCCTTCTAAAGAAATAGCGATCATTTGATTATAGAAAGAAGAAGGGTAGAAGGTACATAAGACCTGAATTTCAAATAAATTTCGGATTAGTTCTGTGAAGTTACCAAGTGCAAGTAAAGAATACACTGTTATTCAAAAAAATAAATCTGCGTACGTTTATTTTCCTGGCTCTTAATGGCTTACACGTCCTGTAAATACTTGTGTTTTTTTTTTAAATCTTCCATATTCTTTTTAAAACCCTTAAACTTTTCTGTTGGGTTTTTGCAAAGTAACGCCTAACTGTTTCCATTAAAAATGTCCTTTGGGCAATTACACAACCAGCCTATTACAGTGTTGATGGTTTTACTAATTATTTCTAGCCCAGAAACGTCCAAGGGTAGATATTCATTAAAGCAGGGACTTAATTAAAGCTATTCCAGCTCCTTTCCAAATTGCAGGCAGCTGGCATTGTGTACTATTAATATATTGTTATAACTATATTTTATTAATACATGCAATCAATGGATGCCATATAATACCTGGTGGTTACAGAATAGCAGAAACTAAAAAAAAAAGATCAGATATTCTGCCTCTCAATCAGCTTTGAATATTGAGGTTTAGAGGCAGCTGAGCTGAAGTTCATATGAATTGTTGTAAGTTGAGGACCACCTGTCTTGGTGATGCTGTTTGATTTTTTTTTTCTGGTTGAGCACCAAAGTTGGAATCGCAGCTTAATCCGTTGCCGCAGAAATAACATAGAACTTAGTTTAAATCTCCATTCCAAATCAACATCCGAAGGGCCCCAACCGGTCAGCCTCTTACACAATGCAAGGGGGAAAACGGTCCCTTATCGGTAGATCGCTTATTACAGGTAGTCCTCGCCTTACAACAGTTCGTTTAGCGACCGTTCAAACTGACAACGGTCTTGAAGAAGAAAAAAGGGACTTAGGGCCGTGTGTTTTTTTTCCCCCCGCAGCTAGGACCTTCGCAGCATCCCCAGGGTGAAGCGATCCAAATTCAAACACTTGGCAAGGGGCTCACGTTTATGACGGTCGCAGCCTCTGCCGGGTGTGCGTGTGTGTGCGTGTGTGTGTGACGCGATCCCCCTTTCTGTGACCTTCTGACCGGCAAAGTCAAGGGGGGGGCGTGTGTGTGTGTGTGTGTGTGTGTGTGTGTGTGTGTAAAGCCGGTGTCCACTCAACAACAGGCGTTAGTAGTTTAACAAAGTCAAAGGGGAAGCCGGACCTCACTTAACAACCGGGTCGCTAACTGATCCGCCCCAGCAATTCGCTTAGCGACGGGGGCGAGAGGGGGGGGAGGAAGAAAGGTGGTAAAAGCGGGGTGGGGGGGGGAACAAAACCCACTTAACCCAGGTCTCCGCAACCTCGGGCTCGATTGTGGTGGGCAAGCGGAATACTACTACTACTACTACTACTACTAATAATAATAATAATAATAATAATAATAATAATAATACTAATACTACTACTACTACTACTACTACTACTACTACTACTAATAATAATAATAATAATAATAATAATAATAATAATAATAATAATAATAATAATAATAATAATAATAATATAATTTTATTTATATACCGCCCTTCTCCCGAAGGACTCAGGGCGGTGAACAGGGCAAATATATACAAAAAATACAAAAATACAAAAGTTAAAAGAAAATGAAACATACGCCCGACTAAAACAGTCAATACAAATATTAAAAAATGACCATAAAACCCAAACCGTCCCCCCATCAGGCCAGGCCCTTCCGAGCGGAAGGCGTTCCCCTTTTCCCACGACCCTTGCCCACCCCCACCCCGGGACACGTGTAACCGGTGCAGACGTGCAGCTGCCCCGCAGGGGAGTTCCCGGGGCGCCGCCAAGCTGCTCCGGGCCGGGCTGTCCCTCGGCGGCGGGAGGCGGGCGGGCGAAGGGACCGCGGGGCGGCGGCGGGCGGGCGGGCAGGGCGAGGCCGCCGGCGGAGGAGGAGGCGTCGGAGGCAGCCGGAGCCCCGCGGGAGCCCAGCCGGGAGAGGTGAGCCTCCTCCGGGGACCCCGGCCGGAGGGCATGGCGCGGAGAGATCCCTCCGGATCCCCGCCGGGGAAGCCTGGCCAGGGCGATCCCTGCAGCCTGGCAGGAGCCCGGCCGGAGGAGGAGGAGGAGGAGGAGAGGGGGGGAGATCTCCGGGAAGCAACCTCGGGAAGGGATCGCTCGGGGGAGGCAGAGCCGGAGAGTATTCCTGGCCGAGCGATCTCGGTAGGAGGCCGGCCGGGGGAGGGGAGAGATCGACCGGGAGTGGGGGGGGTGGTCGCTGGGGGAGTGGATCCCTCTCCGGATCCCAGCGAGGGAAGCCTCGGGAAGCGATCGCTCTGCGGGAACCTGGCCGGAGGAGAGGGAGAGATCTCCAGGAACCAACCTCGGGAGGGGATCGCTTGGGGTGGGGGGAAGATCCGGAGAGATTCCTTGCCAAGCGATCTCGGCAGGAGCCCGGCCGGGGGAGGGGAGAGATGGCTGGGCACCAGAAGGGGGTCGCTCGGCCATTGGGGTGGGGGAGATCCGGAGAGATCCCTCCGGATCCCATCAAGGGAAATCTTGCAAAGGCGTGCTCTGCGGGAGCCTGGCCGTGAGAGGTGAGAGATCGACGGGCATCAGGAGGGGATCCCTCAGAGAGGGATCCCCTCCGGATCCCATCAAGAGAAGCCTTGCAAAGGGGATCTTTGCAGAGCTGCATCTTTTGGGTTCCTTTGCCTCGAAAGGCGCCAACCCCCCCCCCCTCTCCAGCCCTTGCCCTCGATCACCGATCCCCCTGAATCCCACCACCCGCCTGGGCCTTTCCTGCACCCCGCAGCTCCCACCACCCGTCGTTCTGTGGAGCTGGTCGGTTCCCGGGGACTCTTGCTGGGCGCCCCAACCCTGAGGAGCCCCTTCCGTGGTGGGAGGCCGTGGCCGTGGGGTGGGAAGGGGCCGTGGGTGGGAAGGACTCACGTATCCGGATCCGGCACCGCTTTCGAACTCGGCTCCCAGGTACCAGAGGTTTCCCCCAGATGTGCGGGGCTATCCTACATCTCCCTCACCACCTGCCTTCACGTGTGGAGGGAGGTGCTCGGGAACCGGGCTCTCGTGTCCTTGGGGGGAAAAAAGGCGGGCAGTGGAGGAGCGAGTGAATTGGAAAGGGAGAAACAGGAAGTCCTCGACTTACAACGGTTCGTAGTTACAACGGAAGGATGTATACTCCTTGCAGACTGCTGGTCATTTGCCTTCTTTTAGAGAGTCGTTGAGGCCACTCGGAGGCTCGCCTGTGTCCTCAGGGTCACCTGAGGCTTTGAAACCTTCCTGGCTACTGGATGCTTTCTGCCCTGGGTCCTGCAGCCAAGAAGGCTCCACACCCATTTGCACCACCCTTGTGACCTTCGGGACACAGGTAAACCTCCAAGTGGCCTCAACGACTCTCAAAAAGGATGCAAACGACCAGCTCTCTGCAAGGAGTATAAATCCTTCCGTTCCCCACCATCTAGTCAGAGCTGAAGAAGCTTCTGGGATGAGAAGCGAAATATCTTCAAAGAAAAACAAGGAAGTCCGGTTGTCTTTTGAAAAAGGAGAATTATTTTGGAATTTCAAGGGCTGGCGTACACACATACCTTCTGCCTGGTGCTAAGGAGCTAAATTTCATCGACCTTCTTGTCTTAACTGAGTTGCAGATGGGGGCTTGCAGTAGTAAATTCCCCGCTGGACCCCCTGTAGTAGAACAACTCTGGGCACTGAATAGGGTTTGCAGAATATATAGGGAGTCCTTAATTTCGTGACCATAACTGGGATGAGAAATTTCATCGCCAAGCAAGGCCGTTGTTAAAAATGAGTCGGGCCCAAATTTAATTATTTTTATTATTATTATTATTATTATTATTATTATTATTATTATTATTATTATTATTATTATTATTATTATTATTATTATTTTGCTGTGATTGTTAAACCAAGCCCTGCGGTGAATCCAACATTCCCTGTTGACTTTGCTCATCAGAAGCCAGCTGGGAAGATCTCAAGTGGGGATCACAGGATCCTGGGACCCTGCCATTCTCGTAAATACATGCCAGTTGCTAAATGGCCCAATTTTGATCACATAACCGTGATCTGGGTGCTGCAATTTATCGTACGTTGGGAGAATCGGTCGCGGTTTTCAGTGCCGCTAACGGTTGCTAAATAAATGCCTGCATGTTGAGGACTAGCCACGCTGCGAGACTGGAACAAAGATGCGTTACCTTTCTGTCAGTCAAAACAGTGGCTGCGTTCATGCCTGCAATCAGAGATGGTTAGGAAGAAGATCAGAAAGGTTAAGAGAGCAAACCAATTTTCTCTCCCGAAAGTTAAGAAAATTAAAAGAAAGTTTGCAAACTCTTTTTTTTTTTAGGAAATAAGGCGTTCTTCTTCTGTTGCAGGGGAAATGATTAATTATTGTAGATTCCTTATTCTCAGTGGGAAGTTGGGGGCTTTCTGTCTTTCGCTCGTGTGGAAGTGAATTTTGGAGAAGAGAAGGTAGGAGCCGGAATACCGGTGCCGCGGATTTATCAGGGTTGCAGAATTGTGGCGTTCCGTGGCTTTGTCCCAGAGGGATGATGGCTTAATTTGTGCCTTAAACAAAGCTGGGAATTAAATCTGAGCTAAGTTCACTTCCCTGCACCTCAGCAATTTGGGAGCATAACAGTATGACTTGCAGTAGCTTTCTGGAAAATAATAATAATAATAATAATAATAATAATAATAATAATAATAATAATAATAATAATAATAATAATAATAAAATAATAATAATAAAATAATAATAATAATAATAATAATAATAATAATAATAATAATAATAATAATAATTAAAAAAATACGGTCCAGATTGCTAAATAATTTTTTGGGAATGACAAGCCATTTGGAATGTCAGATGCTGGAAGAACAAACGGTGCTTAATTGAGATATTAACATGCATAGTGTCCAGCCCTTCTTTTTTCTTTTTTACTTTTTGTCCCAAGACTTTTCTGGGTTGGTTTGTTTTTTTTAAGCCGGTGAATAGGATTGAACTGAGGAACGAAAAGCAGGCAGATCCATTCACTTGCTAATATAGTTCCAGCATTCTCCTTCGTTGACATGGAAATATGCTGGGCTAGCTTTTCAGAAAAGTCTTACATAATCCCCTCCTGCCAAATTTGTATTCTGGGTAGGAAACTGGCGTTGTTTTATTTTACGTTTGCACGTAAAGCCCCCGTGCAACTTAGATGTTGTTAACAGCCTGGCGTTTCTCCCCCCCCCCCCCGTTTTTCCTAATAAAGTAGCCGTCAGAAGAATAAAAATTAAAATAAGACCACCTCAACAAGAAGAAGAAGAAATCTATGCGAGACAGACAATTGCTCCTCTTAGGTAGATACGTGGATGGTAGTCCTTGAGTTATTGTCAGAACTGAGCCCAGAATTTTTGTTGCTGAGTGAGATGGTGGTTAAATGAGCTTTGTCCCGTTTTATGACTTTTCTTGCCCGGGTGGCTTATCTAGTCCAACCCCCTGGTCAAGCAGGAGAACCTATACCATTTCAGACAAGTGACTGTCTAGTCCAGGGGTAGGCAACCTCGGCTCTTTTATGACTCATGGACTTCAACTCCCAGAATTCCTGAGTCAGCTATGCTGACTCAGGAATTCTGGGAGTTGAAGTCCATGAGTCATAAAAGAGCCGAGGTTGCCTACCCCTGGTCTAGTCTCTTCTTAAGAACCTCCGGTGATGGAGCGCCCACGATTTCTGGTGGCAAGCCGTTCCACTGGTTAATTGTTCTAACAGTCAGGAAGTTTCTCCTTAGTTCTAGGTTGCTTCTCTCCTTGACTAGTTTCCATCCGTTGCTTCTTGTCCTGCTTTCAGGTGCTTTGGAGAAGAGCTTGACTGCCTCTTCTTTGGGGCAGCCCCTGAGAGATTGGAATTCTTCTATCATGTCCCCCCTGTTTCTTCTTTTCTTGAGACTAGCCAAACCCAATTTTGCTGACCAAAATTGGCTGCAGTATTCCAGGTGTGGCCTCACTAGGGCTTTATAAAGTGGTACGAATACTTGGTGTGATCTTGATTCTGTGCCTCTGTTTTATACAACCAAGGGTTGTGTTCACTTTTTCGGCGGCGGCTACACACGGCTGGCTCATAGTCGTAGTTATGGATGTTATTATCCAGGGCTGTGAAATTTCTCAGGCGGGTAAAAGTTCACCCTGAAAGCATTTGGCTTTGGAACATGACCTTGGAGAGGCTGCCAAAACTTTGGGAGATTCCTGCCTGCAAGGTTTAAAGTACAAATGAACGTGACTGCTGCACCCTCAATGGGAAGAAGGAAAATGAAGGAAAATGTGCGAACTGTACTGTAATCAAAGCAATGGAAACACCCCGATCTTCCTTTTGGTTTAGCCCACGTGGAAAGAACTGCTTCCTTCTGCTACAAATTGCTTTGTAATAATAGGAAACGAATACGAATACTTCGCTAAGTAAAGCCAAGATCTTAATTGACTAATAGTAGTGGCAACATTCCTCAGCTTCCAGTTGAGTGAAGTTTAACTATTTACCTAGATGTTGTGGGTGGAGACCCATGTTAATCGTGAGTCTTCTAGCATCTTATCAGACTGATGGGGTTTTGTGTGTTTTTTGTTTTGTTTTGTGTTTTTTTAAAAAAAAAACTGTTGTGAATTATAGCCGGCTTTTTCAGACACCGTTTTTGCCAGGTCGCAAAAGGGGAATCACGTGACCCCGGGACACTGCAGCCGTCGTAAATATGAGTCAGTTGCCCAGGGTTTGAATTTTGATCAGCGGTCGTAAGTGTGAAAAGCTTTCACAAGTCACTTTTTTCAGTGTCGTTGCAACTTTGAACGGTCGCTAAATGAACTTTTGTAAGCCGAGGGCTACCCGTACACCTGTCTGCGCTTATCAATCACATTCTTGTTCTGATCATAACCTGCTCCAACTTTGCAAGCTGGTGGGGACAAGAGATGCTTTCTCATTTCTGGATTAGCACAGCATTTTTTGTGATGTCGACAGAGGACCAAGCGTTCATTTTAATCCAAGGTTGCTCACAGCCGTACAGAGTCCACTGCTGGAAAACATTTACTAATTCCGAAAATGAGCAAAATCTGCTGGGTTGGGATTTAAAACAAAAAACAAAATCTCTGGAATCAACTCTCCTCTCCGAGATAAAAAGGGTGAATGCGCTGCGTATGGGGTGGGGGGTGTAAGATCCTTGGCAAGCCGTAAATATTTCTTGTTATTTGTTTTTTTTTTAAAATTTTATTTAGAAAGTTTAAATGGCTGCCCATTCACTCTCAGTGACTCTGGGCAGCTGACAAAAAAAACAAACCACAACCCACCCACCTCCAATATACAACAATAAAAACAATAATTTTAATCACACGACCATGTGGGATGCTGCAGTGGTTCTACGTGTGGACAAGCAGTCAATAAAATTAACTGTTGTAAGTCAAGGACTACCTGTAGTACTTTTAACAAACGAAATAGCACTTCGATAAAGTGTTATTGCGACTTACTTTTCCCCTCCCTAAAATGGGACAGAGAAGACATGGTCACTGTTTAAGCAACCTGGGGAGGCAAGAAAGAAATTATTTTATAGGATGTTTTCTTCTGAGGCTTAAATTTCTCTTTCCTCATGGACTTTTCCCCGTGTCCCCATAACTCTCCATTTACTATTGCAAGTAAAAATGCACTGGATTGCCAGATAAGGTGCTACGTCTCTCTCTCTCTCTAGGAAGTATTGGGTCCTAGGTAAATGATTCACGTTGATTGTGCTTAAATTTTATGGAAAATGCAGCCTGCAGATAGGTAGACGATGACATAGTTTAATTATCAAATATAACAACACCCTTAAAATAATTTAGCATGTGGGGGAGACATAGCTATTTAAGTGCGCATTGGTATTTTAATTAGCTTCCTATAAAATTGTGAACTTCACAAAGAGCTTGTTATGTTATGGAGTGAGAGCTTTAGCTTCTCTTCCTGTAACGCAGCCTTAAGAAAAAGCCAGCCCTGTTTTACCAGCCAGAACAAGCTTCTTGTCCTCAGTTTATTAAAGGAATTCTAATGTCTGCGTGCCAAAACCTGCTCTTAAAAAAGTTCTTGGCGTGGAAACGTGGAGGAAAAGTTTGCAGGTATTGGGGAGAGAGTTTTTTTTAGTGTACACCTGGGATTCTCCACCACCACCACCACCCCGGTTCCTTTAATGTTCCAATTAAGAAAGAGAATTAATTTTTCTTTTCTTCCCCACCCCACCCCACCCCTAGTTCGTCATCAAATAATATGGACGAAGAACAGCCTTGCGATCCATGCCTGAAAGAAGAAGCGAGAAAACGTCAGAATTCAAATCAAGGTTCCCGAGGGAGCAATTCTTCCAGGACTTCTAGAAAAAGCTTCCAGTTGGATTATCGGTTGGAGGAAGATGTAACGAAGTCGAAGACAAACAAAGATGGAAGATTTATGAACCCCTGGCCGACTTGGAAACCACTCACCATCCCAAACATCTTCAGATGGTATTTTTTAGAGAAAGACCACAGTAAAGTCCCAAGTTCAAAACAGGTAAACGGTTCACGGTCGCCGGGCTTAAATTGATGGGAAAGGCAATTGGCGGATTCGTAGGCGATAACTTTATAATTTAATGGTCAAATGTAATTGCACCCTAAAATAATTGAATAAGTGAAGCTGACACAGCTATTTAAGGGCGAACGCAACACACGCTCCTAATCCAGCCATCGTGTGTAAAATAGACTGAGCAAATATCCTCTTTCCTAAATAATTGATAATGCAGTCCGAGACATATTTGGTTTATATTTCCCCCCCTTTGATATTCTGGTACCTTATCTTGAGGCTTTAGAATCCAGGAGACTTGTCGTTGGTAAAGAGAAAATGGGTACTTGGCGGAGTTGTGTTTTTGATTTCGATAGAAAGCGCACATTTCTTCAGATTGAGGTTATGATATAAGTAATGTATTTCTTTTATCGGTCTTCAAATCTAATGGAGTCAATGAAAGATATTAGCAACACTTACTGACTTGCAATTGCTTGACCAGAATATATTGTTCAGTGTGACATAGACCAGGGGTCTTCAAGCTTGACCCTTTTTATGACTGGTGGACTTCAACTCCCAGAATTCCTCAGTTGGCCATTTTGATGAAACTGCAGGCTTGGATCCAGACCAGGGGTCTTCAAATTTGGCCCTTTTGTGACTGGTGGACTTCAACTCCCAGAATTCCTCAGTTGGCCATGTTGATGAAACTGCAGACTTGAATCCACACCAGGGATCTTCAAACCTGGCCCTTTTATGACTGGTGGACTTCAACTTCTAGAATTCCTCAGCCATGCTGCTGAGGAATTCTGGGAGTTGAAGTCCACCAGTCACAAAAGGGCCAGGTTTGAAGACCCCTGACATAGACAATACATTCTAGCACTGTAGAACACAAGAGATGGTTCTGCATTGTCTGTAATTTTGTATTTTTCAAAAAAAAAGTGTAATTATCGATAGTCCTTGACTGCAATTGAGAGGGGCATGCTCCATCACTGGAGGTTTTCAAAAATGGACTGGACGACCATTTGGCTGGGATGGTATAAGGACTCCTGCCTTGAGCAGGCGGGTTGGACTAGAAGACCTCTGAGGTCCCTTCCAGATCTAGGATTCTGGGATTTAGGATCATAAAGTCCTGACGGTTGTAACCTGACTTGGTTTCTTAGGATGGTGGATATTTTTCTGTCTGTGCAGAATGCTGTTTTGATGTTGTGTTTTTGGAGGATCTTGCTGATTCTGTCTGTGGTCCCTTTTAAGTATGGGAGGAGGGCTTTGCCATTTTCTTGTTCTCTGTCTTGGGTTTTTGTGGGTGTCTCTCTTCGGATTAAGTTGGTAATCATGTTTCTTTGGAATCCGTTGGCTGTTAGTACATTAGTGAGAGTGTGTAGTTCGGTTTTTAGGTGTTGTTCGTCAGCTAGGTGTTTTGTTCTGGAGATGAGTGTCTTGGCTACGGAGTTGATCTGTGCTGGGTGGTGGTGTGAGAGTGCGTTCAGGTAGCGGTTTGTGTGTGTTTTTTTATGGTAGATAGTGTGTCCTAGGGAGCCGTTGGATTTCTTGTAGACTAAGAGATCAAGGAAGGGAAGTTGATTGTTAGCTTCTGTTTCCATGGTGAATTGTATTTTGGGGTGTACACACTAATGTACTAACAGCCAACCACACAATAAGCAAACTGACACCCACTATAAAAACACGGCACCACCATAAACACGGAGCCAAACAAAAGCAGCACAACTCACCAGTTCAGGTTTAAGGCTGGCAGCTGAGACCAGCCCATCTACTCAAAACACATCCCCACCCAATCAGAACACAGCCCCCATTCAAAACACACTCCCACCCAATCAGAACACAGCTAAGCCCCCACCCAATCAGAGCACACCTCCACCCCATCAGAACACAGCCAAGCCTCCACCCACAGAACACACCCCCTCTGGCAGTTTAAAAAAGAAGAAAAAACAGCCACTATCACACACTTCTCCCAGAAGAACGAAGCTGAAGTCACCAGCCTGAGGATGACGGATGAGATTTTGTCAAAACGTTGCCCTGATACCTCCAATTCTATGTGGGGAAAAACCTGAATGACCAAAGATCTACATATATATATACATACATATATATACATATGCATATGCATATGCATATACATATACATATACATATACATATACATATACATATACATATACATATACATATACATATACATATATTATTTAAACTTATATACCGCCCTTCTCCCGTAGGACCCAGGGCGGTTCACAAGGCGATTAAAACAATATAACAATACAAAAGTTAATAACAAATTAAAATAAATTAAATTATCCTTAATTAAAATCTAAAACCCTTAACTCTAATTAAAAACCCAATAACAATAGGTTACAAATTAAAAGTTCTCAGTCCTGGCCGGAAAGCTCAAAGAGCCAGGTCTTCAGGTCCCGGCGGAACGAACGAAAATCTGGTATATATACACATATATACACACACACACATACATATACATACATACATATGCATACATACATATACATACATACATACATATGCATGCATGCATACATATACATACATACATATGCATGCATGCATACATATACATACATATGCATACATATATATACATACATACATACAGTATGCATACATACATATACATACATACATATGCATACATACATATATGTGTGTGTGTGTAAATTTTTTGGATTGCTAACAAAGAATTAAAGGGAGGCATTGTTAGCAATCCAAAAAATTTACACAAATATGAGCTGTCACTGTTGTGACTACAGCCTGTGGATGGCCTTGGGTTAGGCTGAAACTAGGACCATATTTTTTTTCCTGGAAATGGAAAGAAATGCTGGCTTTTCAATAGTGGCGAATCTCTGCAGCTCGGGTGTAGGATGAGGGTGGAGGTTCGTCCTCTGAGCTTGTGGGTTGGTTTCCAAATGTTTCGTTGCCCCGCTACTACCCGCCACACTCATGAGCTTGACCACCAGAGCCTGACCACTCCACAAACAACTCCATCAACACACACACTGACCCACAATTAGCCTCAGGATCCATATCTACTGCACAGCCAACCAGGGACAGCGCCAACTGACGCAAGCCCCCTGCCTTTGATAATTGACTTTTATAAAATTACAAGAGCAATGACCGGAAGCCCGAATTAAATCTCTGCATGTTGTTTCAGCCGAATTACAAAGGTGGAGCCGTCTTAATCTTTTGCAGCAGGGCAAGGAAATGTTGTGGCATCTGAAAGGTTAACATGCGTATTGTTGCATGAAGTTCCTTGTCCTTAAGGAGTTGCTACAAGAGTTTTCCTGGTGTGTTGAAATACAACCCTCCCGTGCTGGCAAACATATTGAAGCATCCAGATTAGTTTGAAGTGGAAAAGCTCTTAATAATTGCCCAGTAACAGCTAAAGCCCATGATCCCAATATCCACAAACCTACCAGCTGTCGTGGTTATGAAAGGAGAGGTGGGGGGGGAATATCAAAGCAGAGGTGAAGAAAAAGTTCATGTTTGTCCTTCTTGGAGTTTGTGATGTCAGCTTTGTCAAAGACAATAGTTTAGTTTCAATCAAGGAGAATATTTGTAGCTCAGGGATGAAATGAGGGGTCCTTGGTGTTCTCTGAGCTGAGTTGTTTTTTTGCAGGCATTTCATTACTCAAACTAGGCAACATCATCAGTGTTAGAAGGGAGTAGGGTTTGTGGAATGATGGAGGAGGAGGAGGAGGACTTACAACCATGACTGAGCCCCAAAGCAAGACCATTCTGCAGGGCTTCCCCTAACTGGGTCAAGAAAGGTCATCAAATGGTGGAAAAACTCACTTAGCCACTGTCTTGCTTAGCGACAGAACTTTTGGGCTCCATTCCGGCTGTAAGTCGAGGACTGCCTGTAGATCAGTGTTGATATTCACGTTGTTGGCCTGTCACCCACTCTAAGGAAACCCGGATTTGACTTCTTTCATCCAAATGACAAATGGCCTGGTCTGATGGGTTTGGGGTTGGATTTAAATAAGTTTTAACACATTTTTAGTATTGTATTCTTGGGCATAATTATTTAATTCTTTTTAATCTCTTTTTTAACTTTTGTATTTACATTTTGATATTTATTGCCCTGTACACCGCCCTGAGTCCTTCGGGAGAAGGGCGGTATAAAAATTAAATAAATAAATAAATAAATAAATAAATACATAAATACATACATACATACATACAAGGATGTGCCACTGCTTTTATCACTTTGGTCATGTGTAAAAAAATAAAAATAAAAAAAAGAGGGGTGACGCTTGGCCACTGGCTCATATTTACGACGGTTGCAGTGTCCCCCCCTGGGGTCACGTGGATCCCCTTTTGCGACCTTTTTTGACCAGCAAAATCAATGGGGGGAATCGGGATTCACTCCACCTTCGTGTCCCTAACTTAACAAATGCAGCGATTCATTTAACGACTGTGGCAAGAAAGGTCATAAAACGGGGCAAAACTCACTTAACAACCGTCTCAGCTGTGGTCGTTAAGTTGAGGATTACCTGCACTCTCTAAAGATACGGCTGTCAGCAAGATTCTTGTTCAATTTGATTGAAATAAACCCTATGGTTTTAACTTCCAGGCTGGATGCTAATTTGCTAGTGCCGGTATATAACTTTTATTATTTTTTTTCTGTCCCCTTGCTGCACGCCTTGTTTCCTTCCTTTGTGTCCTAAATTAAATCAGATGTTTTTCCACGGAGTTTTGTTGGTACACATAAACGGAACATTGTGCACATTTCCTGCAAACGATTGTTTTTGTGATCAGTTTTGTTAATGCTCCCAGCTTTGGAGCATCGGACGCTGGTCTTACACGCATGCTGGGTTGTTGTAGGTACACTGACACACTTCTGCAGCTGAGCTAATACTGTACCAAGGCAGAGTAAAGCTATTAAAGGATTAACAGTATTGCAGTATTTGAGGGGCTGCTACGTGGGTCAGCTTATTTTCCAAAGCACCAGAAGGCAAGACAAGAAACAATGGATGGAAACTAATCAAGGAGGCAGCCTGTTCCACTGGTTAATTGTTCTAACTGCCAGGAAGTTTCTCCTTAATTCCAGGTTGCTTCTCTCCTTCATTAGTTTCCATCTGTTGCTTCTTGTCCTGCCTTCAGGTGCTTTGGAGAATAGCTTGACTCCCTCTTCTTTGGGGCAACCCCTGGAATGCTGCGATCATGTCCCCCCTCGTCCTTCTCTTCATTAAACTAGACCTGCCCAATTCCAGCAACCGTTCCTTATATGCCACCTGGTTCTGTTACTTAGGAAAATCATGGCATTAATATTGCAAAGCTGGGCTGTATAAACAGAGGCAGGTAATCCAAGATCACGCAAAACATTTATAAATGCTTATTTATAAATACTTACATACACTTATAAAAATGCTTCTTTTATACCGCTTTATAATACCCTAGTGAGGCCACACCTGGAATACTGCAGCCACTTTTGGTCACCATATCACAAAAAAGATGTTGAGAGTTTGGAAAAAAAAAATCAAGAGAAGAGCAACTAAGATGACCCAAGGCCTGGAGGCTAAAACATACGAAGAACGGCTGCGGGACTTGGGTTTGGCTAGTCTAAAGAATAGAAGAAATAGGGGTGACATTATAGCAGTGTTCCAGTATTTGAGGGGCTGCCACAAAGAAGAGGGGGTCACGTTATTCTCCAAAGCACCAGAGGGAAGGATGAGAAACAATGGATGGAAGGTGATCAAGGAGAGACGCAACCTGGAATTAAGGAGAAACTTCCTAACAGTGAGGACAATTAACCAGTGGAATGACTTGCCCCCAGTAATTGTGGGCACTCCATCCATAGAAGTTTTTAAGAAGAGACTGGACAGCCATTTGTCTGCAATGGTATAGGTTCTCCTGCTTGAGCAGGGGGCTGGACTAGAAGACCTCCAAGGTCCCTTCCAGCTTTATTCTGATTGACTGAAGACGTATAATATTTGTCGTTTGGAAATAGGACCTGTTTTCCAACGTTACCTTTTTTTTTTCCCTTGCTAGGTCCTTGACAGGCATCTTCCAGTGTTAACCCCTTATTTTGTCCAAAACCCTGAACGATTCGGGAAGACCGGAAGCAGCTTGCGAGTAACGTGGCTTGGACATGCGTCGGTGATTGTAGAAATGGATGACGTGACCTTTCTTACCGATCCCATCTTCAGCCAACGGGCTTCTCCAGTGCAGTTTATAGGCTCCAAACGTTTCCGAGGTCCTCCGTGCACCATTGACCAACTGCCCAAAATAGACGCCGTCTTGATCAGCCATAACCATTACGACCATCTGGACTATCCCACCGTCCTGGGTTTAAACGCACGCTTCGGCAGTGAGCTGAGGTGGTTTGTGCCCCTGGGCCTGTTAGACTGGATGCAGAGTTGCGGCTGTGAGAACGTCATTGAACTGGACTGGTGGGGGGAGAACTGCGTGCCGGGCCACGACGCCGTCACCTTCGTTTTTACTCCGGCTCAACACTGGTGCCGGAGGACCGCCACCGATGAAAATAAGGTTCTTTGGGGAAGTTGGTCTGTTCTGGGTCCCTGGAACCGGTTCTTTTTCGCCGGAGATACCGGCTATTGCGTGGCCTTTGAGGAAATCGGAAAACGGTTTGGGCCGTTCGATTTGGCAGCGATTCCCATCGGCGCATACGAACCAAGGTGGGATAGCTGAAATAAGCCTGCTGGTGTTTTTAGAGGCGGGTGGTCCTCAACGACCCACAACAGATTTCCATTGCTAAGCCCCGACAGTTGTTAAATCAGCTGGGCCCCCTTTTGCAAAAATTTTTGCCACTGTTGTTAAGTGAATTGCACAGTTGTGTGGTTGTTAAGTGAATCTGGCTCCATCCACCCACCCCAGTTGACTTTGCATGTTGGAAAACAGCTGGGAAAGTCACACGTGATCATCACATTGACGCCGGGATGCTGTCACCACCGTAAATGCCCGACAATTGCTAAGTACCCAAATTATGATCATGGGGACGCTGTTGTGGTCATAAGTGTGAAAAGTGGTCATAAGGAACTTTTTTTCGGTCCCAAAGGTGTTTTTTCAGGAGGCAACTGGACTTTCTTGTTTTTTCTCTGAAGATGTTTCGCTTCTCATCCCAGAAGCTGCTTCAGCTCTGACCGAATGGTGGGGAATGGAAGGATGTATACTCCTTGCAGACCGCTGGTCATGTGCCTTCTTTTAGAGAGTCGTTGAGGCCACTCGGAGGCTTGCCTGTGTCCTCAGGGTCACCTGAGGCTTTGAAACCTTCCTGGCTACTGGATGCTTTCTGCCATGGGTCCTGCAGCCAAGAAGGCTCCACACCCATTTGCACCAACCTTGTGACCTTCAGGACACAGATAAGCCTCCAAGTGGCCTCAACCTGGATGACGGAGAATCTCCATAGGCATTTATTAAAGAATGGATGTAATTCAGGACTATCTTCAGTGCCCGTGTAGAAGACCAGGACATTAATGTCAGGTGCAAATAACCAGGACCTTTATTGATACAAAACACAGAAGGGGTTTATTCAGCTACTTGTACAGAAGAATCTGGTCAACTAACAGTCAAAGCTAAATTGGCGGGTGTGTGTTGACTTGGGTGTTCTCGTGGCGACACGAGGACCTCAAACTGATGACACGTTTACCTCCCCCTTCCAGCTTAGCCTGCTCTTCTACAGCCAATTATCTAGTTAGTATATAGGAAGTGTGCAAATCCTTACGATGAAAACCCACAATCCAAAGCAGTTTCCTCCTGCAGATAGGTCGAAACTGCCAAATTCTGGGCTCAAACAGTCCCAACCTGTTTTGCGGGTGCCAGGTTGTGGAAGGTTGAATTAACAAGAGAGGCAGGAGGTGAGACTACTTAAGGATGAATAAGGGAAGGGTTGACAGCCAGACAATAGAGAGGAACTATGGTTAGATGTAATCTCTGAGGTGTTTCGCAAAGGGCTTGGAGTTTACATTTCGCTGTGAGGCAGCTTAGCAAATGAATAGGCAACTATTCTTAAAAAGGTTAAGGTTCCCCCGCACATGCGTGCTAGTCGTTTCCGACTCTAGGGGCCGGTGCTCATCTCCGTTTCAAAGCCAAAGAGCCAGCGCTTGTCCGAGGACGTCTCCGTGGTCATGTGGCCGGCATGACTAGACGCCAAAGGCGCACAGAACGCTGTTATCTTCCCACCGGAGTGGTCCCTATTTTTCTACTTGCATTTTTACGTGCTTTCGAACTGCTAGGTTGGCAGAAGCTGGGACGAGTAACAGACACTCACTCTGCTACACGGCACTCGGGATTTGACCCGCCAAACTGCCGACCTTCTGATCGACAAGCTCAGCGTCCTAACCCACTGAGCCACCGCGTCCCTAACTATTCTTAGGAGCAGGGAAATAGGCAGGGAAATCTATAGAAATACAAAATGAAAGGGGCCCCTGGGAGATAACATTGGCCTGGAAAAAAAAAGTTGTAATTCAAGCACCAAGTCTGTACAAATACCGTTAGGAACCAAAATTGTCAAGGTAACCTTCAAGGAAATTATTATTATTATTACCGTATTTCTTTTTCTTTTGGGCTAGGTGGTTTATGAAATACCAGCATGTGGATCCTGAAGAAGCAGTGAGGATCCACATTGATGTACAAGCCAAGAAGTCTATCGGCATTCACTGGGGAACCTTTGCTTTAGCAAATGAGGTGTGTATAACTCATTCAGTGGTGCGGTCTGCATAATGTTTGGCTTAAAATGGAACCACAATTTCACATTTCACTTCAGCTGTTAGGAGAGGGGTGGGAAGCTACGGCCCTCTCATGACCTGTGGACTTCAACTCCCAGAATTCCTGAGCCGGCCCGCCTGTTGAATGTTTTGGTGCTATGTTAAATCCATACGCACGGGGGTTCCTGCACTGAATAATGGACTCTTGAAAATTAAAAAAAGGTAATTGTAAATTTCAGTCGTGTCTGACTCCAGAGGGCTCCGTTTCTTAGCCGAGGAACCAGGGTTGTCTGAAGACACTTTGGTGGTCCTGTAGCTATACACCAAGTGCACATGGAACGTTATAACATTCCCACCGAAGTGGTACCTATTTATCTACTCGCGTTTGCATGCTTTCAAACTGCTAGCTGGGCAGGAGCTGTAGCAAGGGACGGGAGCTTACCCCGTCGTGCGGCGCTGGGGTCTCGAACCTCAACTATCAGCTTTCCAGCCTCTTTAACCACTGAGCCGTCATGCACACACACACCCATTTGAACATTACTCGCAAAGAAAAATCTCATTAGTTGGTCCCATTGTGGATGTTTGTGCCCTTTCCTCTTTTTTGAACTGCTTCGAGAGAAAAAAAAGGATTTGGAATGCAAGGTGGCTCACCTTAATATTTAAAAAAAAAATAACATGGCAAAAAATATAATGGAAATTAACCATTTCGGGTAAAATGATACAGAAATGTAAGTGTTGGGATGGTTCATAGGAGAAAAAAACCCTTCAGTATATAAGTAATTAACTCTAAGAATTTTTTTTTTTATTGAAAAGTTTTATCATACATTTTATATTTAACAAACCCCCCTACCCCTCCCCTATCCCTCCCTCCTTACCCCTCCCCCCCTCCCCCCCCACTTCCCAGAGCTAAGTACAAGGTATAAAAAACAAAAAAAAAGAATCATAAACAATCATATGCTAACAACCGTAAACTCTAAAATCTATCACTCTCTAGCTCATATAGGATAACTACAAACACTATTAATATAAAATATATAAAAAAAGAGAAAAAAAAAGAGAAAAAAAGGAAGACTTATTCAAATGCTACATGAAACTTTTTAGTCCCATATTTGTTCTGGATATACTCAATCCATTTTCTCCACTCCATAATATAACGTTCTTGCGAGTGATCTTTCAAATAAGCCGAAATCTCTAAGAAAATTTTAACAGGTAAAAATGTTTTCGTTTGAATGGTGAGGGGAAAATAAATTTAAATGAGGACTCTAAAACCAGGATTTATGATAAGGTGACCTAGATGATTAATTAGAAAAGGAGCTTAATAATGAGGTGGAGGATATTCATCGATATTTAATTGCAATCTTCTCAAACTATCAAACTATCAACTCAAGGTTGATAAAAGAGAATATTATTGGAAGCAGAGAAAAATCAAGGAAAGCTATTGTGTGGAGTATGGAACTATAGAAATGAACTGTTATTGATTATTTGTAAATACAAACCCAGGCATCACACTGTTTACCAAATATTGATGGTGATATGTAAAAAAAAAACCCAATAAAACAGATTTTTTTTTTTATTGAAAAGTTTTAAAATACAATTTTCCTTTAAGAAACCCCCCTTCCCACTCCCTCCTCCCCCCCTACCTCCCCCCCTGCCCCCCTCCCTCCTTCCCCCCCCTACCTCCCCCCCTCCCCCCCTCCCCCCCCCTACTTCCCAGAGCTAAATACAAGGTATATATATATAAAAAAAAACAAACCTAAGCAACCATATACTAACAACTATAAATTCTAAAATCCATCACTCTCTAGCTTATGTAGGATAAAACAAACCTTAGCAATATTAAATATATATAAAAAACTAAAAAATAAAAAAAGACACACTCTCTAACTTATATAGGATGAAACAAGCCTTAATAGTATTAAATATATATTAAAGACAAAAAAAACACCTCAACCAAATCAAAAAACTTTAAAGTCAACTCTTCTGTAATCGGCCATTCCTCTTCCAGTACCATATCTATAGTTATTCCAAACAAACAAAAAAGAAAAAAAGAGAAAGAAAAAAAAAATAGATTGCGAACAAAACTTTAACCTCCATTTAAGAAACTTCTGTATATTCCACCAAGCTTTAATCCAAAAAAAAACCTCATCCTTTCCACAAAACCACCACGTATGAAAATATCTTGCGTCTACACCTAAACCTTTTACCACCTCCCATACTTGACTACTTGACTACATCGTAGAAGTTCCATAGACTTCTACAAATCCTGCTATTTTCTCTTCTTAGATCGTTTTGCAGCAGCACGCGTCACCCTCTGTTTTATAGACTCATCCGACGAGGTTGTCTCTTGATCTCCTCCAACACCGTTGTCTTCTATCTGACCATCTTCGGCCTCTTGATGCGCTCCTTCTCCAGATCCCTTTTCAGCTTCCAAAAGTGTTAATGGCATTGCATTTAAAACATTATTGTAGAAATCTCGCGCTTGCATCACAGTAACCAAACGGTACCTTTTACCTTCGTGCGTCACCATCAACCCCACTGGGATCTCCCATCTGAACCTTATATCTCATTGCTTGAGCTCTTGCACAAGAAATGTAAAGTCCTTCCTTCTCCTTAGAATCTTTGGAGGAATTTCTTTTAAGACCAAAACTTCTTGGTTAGCAATCACAACTTTAGTATCATAAGCAGCTTGTATAACTTCATCTCTAGCTTCCCTTTTTGCAAAATATACCACCACATCTCTAGGCAACTTTCTCTGTCTAGCAATCCATGAATTCACACGAAACACTTTATCCATGCCTCCTTTTATTTCAAATGCTGGCTGTTTCAACACTACTTCGAAAGCCTCAGAAACAAGCTGCTTTAGATCTTCCTTAGTATTCTCCTTTAAGCCTCTAATTCTAATGGCAAACTGCATCTGGTAATATTGAGCAAGACTCAGTTCCTTGTCCATTTTATCTTCATTCTCCAATACTTTTGCTTCTAATATAGCATTCTTTTGAGTCAAGTCCTCTAACTTTTCCTCCAATTCTTCCACACAACGAGCCACTTTACACACTGAAGACAAGATGTCTACCTTCATCTCACTGAGCTTCTGTTCCATCCTCTCCTCCATTCTCTTCTCCAGTTTCTCCAATTTCTCCTCCATCTGTGCAAATCTATCATTAATTGATTCCAAAATTACCTGGGTGTGTTTTTCAAGAGCATCTTGCAGATCCTTTGATGTCAATACATCAGGAGGATGCAACGCCTGCAATGATGATTGTTGCACCGGAGAAGTTCCAGCACTCCGAAGAGTTTTAGGGGGTGGTTTAGCCGCCATCTTTTACCAATTGTGACGCAGTTTCACTTCAGTTTTATAGTCCAAAAAAAGTCCATCAAGCTGGAGAGTAAAATATAATAATCTTCTTCACCTTTTCCACTTGTATCGCTCTGCCTGCTCCTTTAATCCATAGTCATTCCTTCAGGCAGGGGTGGTCGCAGACGGCTGGCTCTGCTCCAAGAAGTCAGGAGCAGAGGCGCCGGCCAGCTGGGAGCAGCCCAGGCTACGGGGGAGTTCAATCCTTCAGCCGCCCAAGCCATAAGCTCAGGCGGCCCTGGAGAACTCTACCCCTACCTGGGAGCTCGCCTCCTCCTCTTCTCCCGAGGAGGGGGCTTCGAATTCGCCCGAACAGCTGATCGGCGCTGTTTCGGGCGAAAAAACAACAGCTGAGCCGTGGGCAGCCCGGGAAGGCTGTCTCCGTCGCCGCGGAGCCACCGGAAGTCTAAAACAGATTTTTTTAAAAAAGAAGAAATAAAATGATGCCGACAGAGTTGTTGGATCAACAGGTCTTGCGATGTGCTGCATCGTCATTTTAAGACTTGTGTCATTGCGTTCATTATGCACGTTCCAGTGGCTTATGGATGCAAACTGTTTTTAATTCTGCTGAGTTCGTTTGATATATTCATTTTAGGTAAATGAGGAGGTGCTAAAATTAAGTCTCTAGACCAGAGGTCCCCAACCTTTTGGGCACCAGGGACCACCGGTTCCTTGGAGAGAGGTTTTTCCCGTGGACCGGAGAGGTCGTGTTTTTTGTGTGCTGCCTGCATCCCACGGATGGGTCTTTGCTTGTTTGTGCAGACCGGTTGCTGGCGTGCCGCGGCGGGGTACCGGTCCACGGCCCGGGGGTTGGGGACCCCAGCCCTAGACCACCAAGGTCGTGACAAATTCAGCAACAATACAATCTACAGCGCTAACTTTCTAGAGTACAGACATTTTCTGACTGGTATTATGCGATGTATCAAGAACACGTTTGTCTGAAATAGTATATGGGGTCTCCTGCTTGAGCGGGGGGGGGGTTGGACTAGAAGACCTCCGAGGTCCCTTCCAGCTCTGATGATCTTCTATCTTCTAAGGTGTTCTCCGTCCGTATCAGTGCTTGCCAGATCACCAATATAGCTAAGCCAGGTTGAAAAGCCGCGCAGCTTTTCAAATACTTAAATATAAAATCAATAAAACATATTTTTTTTAAAAAAAGGTTGAACTTGGTTAGTGCAGATCTGATTTCTGACAGACCTTACCTCAGAACGGAAGAAGCCTCTTGCAGGAGAAGCGAAATGTCTTCAAGGGTAAAAAACCAAGAAAATCCAGTTGTCTTTTGAGGAGGCGCCTTTAGAAAAAGCTTGATCTGGATGACGGAGAATCTATACAGACATTTAATTGGATTTCGAGTCCATAGTTTTACTGTATTCCACACGGAACTTAATTTATGTCTAATCTGGCATTTCCTGTTTTTCTTCGCAGTACTACTTAGAGCCACCTGTTAAGCTGAAAGAAGCTCTTGAGAGATACGGATTGCAAACGGAAGATTTCTTCGTTCTGAACCATGGAGAATCGCGAGATTTAAATATTAACCATGACGGATTTGAATAGAGGCAGGAAAAAATTCTTATTAACCATAACTGGGGGCGGGGGAAGAAAAAAAACAGAGTGGATATTTTTTGTAAAACAAAAATTAGATAGGCTTTTGATGATCTCAGGCGTGTTTGATTCTAACCACCTTTAAAATCTTGCCTACCGACTTTGTAACCTGATTTTTGATGAACGAATTAACTGCGGAGAGCATTTAGCCGAGCTATAGAAATAACTTTTTAAGTAAACAGGAAATTAACCTCTTTGTACAATTGTAATTGTTTGCTCTGGAAAAGGTATAAAAGAACTGCTGAGAATTTGATTCCCATCCAGAAACTCCTAACAACAGCATGCGTTCAATCCTTGGCAGAGCCTGGTTGCATGCAAAAAAAAGATGAATGTAAATTTTAACCCGGCCATTAATATGCAAACTGACTTGTGTGCAGGTATCTCCCATTCTTTAACTAATCAAGAAGGGAACAAAAGAGATGTGTGTGAAGCTATTGGGATTAAAAATTTAAGGCCACCCAAAACGACAGCTTTGTATTTTTAACTGGGTGCCGCATTTGTACACGAAAACATTTCCTAGCCTGCTGAAATCTGAATTTTGGGTTAGCCGTGGTGATGACTCAAAGACTTCACTCAGATCCGTCATTTTGTATGTTTATCTCAACACAAAGCCTACATTAAAAGGCAAGCTGGAGGGCATTTAGGATTGTCAATTTAGCCACGTTCGTTTCTTTGAACGCACATTCCTACAGCGAGGCTGGTTGTTTTACGAATACTAACATGACAATATTTTTAAAGTTTCACGTAGACCCCAAATACAGCTAAGTTCTCGCCCAGAGGGTGCGCCTGAGGCCTTCAAAGTTGTTGAATTGTAGGCTTTGCAATGAATCTTCCAACATAGTTGCTGCTAAAGCACATTTTAAGGGAAATCCAGATCTTTACTGAAGGCTTACACACGGTTTACTTGCAAAAAATGGAAGCTTTGTTTTTTGAAATTATCCGTTGAATTTTGGAGAGCTCTAATATGAAAAAATGCCTGGTCTTTATTTGTGCTGCTGGCCCAAACGTGTGTTTGCATTGTTCTGCCAGTTTTAATTGCTTGTTGTCCTTCCCCCAAAGACTTCTGTGGTTCGAGAATACGATTGGCAGATGTGACAAAAGCATTTTTGGTTTCTCCAAAATCTTTACTCCATCTCATTTTGTTTGGGCTTTTTTCCTTACGGCAACGGTGAAGTCCAAAAAACGGTAATTTTAACAACATGGCGTGGAAATATAGGTATGGATGAAATCACTGATGACGGATGAATTTGTTCAGCGTTAAAAATATGAGCAAACGGGCTTGTGTGGACCTGCTACTTTGACAATAAATCCTTTGCCCCCAGAATGTTCTTAACATGTTATCATTATTAATCAACAGATTGTTTGAGATAGTGCTCTTAAAGTGTTGGATTAAAAACGGAGTTCTGAGTTTGAATCCTCCATTGGGGATGAAAAATGGCAGGGCCAATTTATCCCAATCCTGGTTTTTTTTTCAGCCCAAGCCACCTCAGAGAGTGATTGCTGTAGGTAAAATCGAAATCAGAAGCCTCTGCAGATAGAGCTCAACTTCACAGCAGTTCGTTTAGTAACAGTTCAAAGTTATAATGACACTGAAAAAAGGTAACTTTTGACAGTATTTCATCTCAGAGCATGCACAGTCTTACTGCGCTGATAACCCAGGAGCAAACACAGTAAACAGTGGTCTATATTAAATGGTGGTTTATCTTACACTATCTACAGTATTATACACCAGGAACAATATACACACACATATTAATACAGCAGGATCCAACACTCAGGAGTTACAGCAGGAAACGGATGAGAGAGAACACATTAGCAGAGCCTTCCCTTTATACAAAGGCTCTTAAAGAGACACAGACCCTGCTGAGTCATTCCCATCATTACATTACATAAGCTGATTAGCTGTTAAATCATCACTTTGACATTTCACACCAGTGGCAGCATCCCCCACGGTCGTGTGATCAAAATTTGGATGCTTGGCAACTGGCTCCTATTTATGAGGGTGTCGCAGGGTCCCGGGATCTTCTCCTTGAACCCACCTGCCAGAATTCCTTAGGAGATGAGGTCTGAAGGAAGCCCCTTCTGGTCAAGCAAGTTGGGCAAGGCTAGGCAATCTTGGCTCTTTTATGATTCGTGGACTTCAGCTCCCAGAATTCCTGAGCCAACGTGGCTCAGCTTGGAAACCTCTCCCTTTCCCCTCAGTGTGGTTGGTTCAGGGATTCTGGGAGTTGAAGTCCACGAGTCATAAAAGAGCCAGACCCGAGCTAGACCAGTTGGGATGAGTTGGCTCCTCAGATACAGAACACAGAATAACAGAACTGGAAGGGACCTTGAAGGCCTTCTAGTCTAGCCCCCTGCTCCAGCAAGGAGACTTTATACCATCTCAGACAAATAGCTGTCCGGTTTCTTCTTAAAAGCCTCCAGCGATGAAGCACCCACAACCTCTGAAGGCAGGCTGTGGGTGCTTGGACCCATGTCATGTAGGCCTTTAATTCAGGACCCTGAATTGGATCTAGAAGCAGCACACGCAACAGTAGTGTTATATGTGCCACCCCTGGGGCCCCCCAGAAGTGACTGTGACAGCTTAGATCAGGATCCTCCAACCTTGGCAGCTTGGAAGACTTGTGGACTTCAACTCCCAGAATCCCCAACGCGGTATGGCTGGCTGAGGAATTCTGGGATTTGAAGTCCACAAGTCTTTCAAGTTGCCAAGGTTGAAGACCCCCGGGCTTAGATGGGTAAAGACTCACAGCTCAAGACCACAAAGGTTGTCCTGAAATTCCAGATTATTTCAGGGTCCATGTGCTGATCCTTTGTGGACTTTATTTATTTATTTATTTACTCGCCGAGATGAGGGCAGTACCACAGAGGCTGAAGGAAATGGCCACAGTTCTCCAGTTCGAAATGAGGAAAGTTTACACAGGTCGATAAAATAGCTATCGGGAGGCAGTCATTGATATGCCTTTTATCCCTTCAGGATTTTGGACGTGGAATTAATTGAGGTTGACCTCTTTCGAGTTCAGCGCTGCTGGAGTATTAGCTTTGCAACTTGTTCTTTGACTTCTGCATCGTAATGATGTAGCAGGGATGCCAGTCTCTGAGTATATAGAGAATTGCCGGAGAGAGCAGAAAAAATCGAATCTTCATTGTACCGATTCTGGATAGCGTAAGCCTCCTCGTTTTTCATGGACTTCCTCAGGTTGGTGGCAAACGCAAGGACTCTGAGCAAAATATCTTTGTTTATGCAGTTGTCCAACAGAGATAAGAGAAGAGGCGCCTGGAAAGACATGGGGGGGGGAATGTAATTCACGTTCATTTTAACTTTAAAGAAACAATGCAAACTGTGGGAATGTATTGATTTAACAAAGTGCATGCAGAGTAATATACTGCTTTGAGTGATCCCAATGGCTTCATAGACAAATTATATGTTGAGTCGCATCAGGGAGCATAATTCCTGGAAATGCATCGGTTTATTCATTACGCCTCCAAAAAAAATATCTCTGGATTGCAAAGTACAGAATACAGCTAACACAGTAGTGCAGGCTGACTCTGCCCACTGCTGGGAGTTCGATCCTGGCCTGCTCAAGGTTGACTCAGCCTTCTGTCCTTCCAAAGTCAGTAAAATGAGGACCCAGAGTGTTGGGCAAGAATAGGCTGACTCTGTAAACCGCTTCAACTCTGTAAAACACTGTGAAGTGGTATATAAATCTAAGTGCTATTGCTGTTGTTACTCCTAAAGTTATAATGCCCTTAAAACAGACAGGTGCCATAACTAAAGCTTACAATGATAGGTGCACATAGGTTTCAGAGGCTAAGCCACGAAGGGGCAAATGTTTTCCTTCAAAATCAGCAGGAATTCATAGTATAAGAAATAAAACCTGCAGGTTTTAGGGCAGGTTCGCGTCCCACCAGGCTCAAGGTTGACTCAGCCTTCCATCCTTCTGAGGTAGGTAAAATGAGGACCCAGATTGTTGGGGGGCAATTAAGCTGACTTTGTAATAATGCCGCTTGGGGTGTGTGTGAAAGCCCTAATAATAAGCAGGCATATACATAGAATGAAGGCTACTGCTAAGCTTGTAAGCCGCCCTGAGTCTTCGGAGAAGGGCGGGATATAAATGGAATTTTAAAAAAAATACAAATGAACGAGTGAGGGGGGAAAAATCCAACAAGAAGGAGGCAAAGGATAGAAGTAGCTTTACCTGTGAATTAAGTAGAGGTTCTGCCATAGCTGGGTTTGCTGATAAGTTCACGAGGACTTTTAGGACTTGAACCTGTAAACATTGATAAAGGAATTCTCTGATTTGCCTATCAAATTAATATGAGATAGAAGTACCTTTAATAATAATAATAATAATAATAATAATAATAATAATAAGAAGAAGAAGAAGAAGAAGAAGAAGAAGAAGAAGAAGAAGAAGAAGAAGAAGAAGAAGAAGAAGAAGAAGAAGTTGGAAGGGACCTTGGAGGTCATCTAGTCCAACCCCCTGCTCAGGCAGGAAACCTTATACCATTTCAGGCAAATGGCTGTCCAGTCTCTTCTTTAAAAACCTCCAGTGTTGGAGAAGGAAGGAAGGAAGGAAGGAAGGAAGGAAGGAAGGAAGGAAGGAAGGATAACAGAATAACACTTGGAAGGAACCTTGGAGGTCATCTAGTCCAACCCCCTGCTCAGGCAGGAAACCTTATACCATTTCAGGCAAATGGCTGTCCAGTCTCTTCTTTAAAAACCTCCAGTGTTGGAGAAGGAAGGAAGGAAGGAAGGAAGGAAGGAAGGAAGGAAGGAAGGAAGGAAGGAAGGAAGGAAGGAAGGAAGGAAGGAAGGAAGGAAGGAAGGATAACAGAATAACACTTGGAAGGAACCTTGGAGGTCATCTAGTCCAACCCCCTGCTCAGGCAGGAAACCTTATACCATTTCAGGCAAATGGCTGTCCAGTCTCTTCTTAAAACCTCCAGCTAAGATTTAAATGTAATAGATATTTTAGAACACGGCTTGCCTGGGCCGCGTTGAATGAATGGGCACAGGTAGTCCTCGACTTAGCAACGATCCATTTAGTGACCGGTCAAAGTTACAACAGCGCTAGAAAAAAAGTGACACGGCCGTTTTTCACACTTACGACCTGACGGTCACTGATCAAAATTCAGCCACTTGGCAACCGACTCGTGCCTAGGAAGTTTGCAGTGCAACTTAACAACTGCTGCGATTCGCTTCACAAGTGCAGCAAGAAAATTCATAAAACGGGGCAAAACCCACTTAACCCACGTCTCGCTTAGCAACGGAAAATTGGGGCTGAACTGTGGCCGCAAGTCGAGGACTACCTGTATTTAGTTTCAAGAGTAATTTCGACTTACACAAAGCATTAACCCCAAAGGCTAAACACTGAAAGATTCCCTTCTTCTTTTTCACGATAAAACAGCTGGCTTTTATACCTGAGTCCTCTCATTTCCTTCAAACAACAAGTGCAGAAAACTGGGTATGAAGCTAGTCATCCGGTAATGATAGTCGCTCGTCACAGAAATGTTGGTTAAAAACCGAAGGGCGGCTAGCTGCAACTCAGAATTTACAGAAGATGTGTCCACTTCCTCACACACCTTGGTAATATAGATCTAAGGGATAGAACATACACACAGAAAATAGGTTTGCCAATATATTACCACAAAGCCACAGAGGTCTCGTGTACTTTGGCCATGTCAATGCGGGGGAATTCACGGCAGAAAGCAATTACGTTGGGAAGAGTTAGCGGCAAAAGGAAACCAGGCCGGCAAAGAACGTGGTGGCTGCATATAACTAAAGCGGACGCCAGCCAGAGTGCAGAACAGGGGTCCCCAACCCCCGCTCCATGGACCGGTACTGGGCCGCGGCATGCCAGCAACCGGTCCGCACGAACAAGCAAAGCCCCATCCGTGGGATGCAGGCAGCATCCAAAACCACGCGCTCTCCGGTCCGCGGAAAAATCTCCACGGAACCGGTCCCTGGTGCCCAAAAGGTTGGGGATCTCTGGCATAGAACAATTCAAAGGAAGAAGGAAGAACTGCTCACTATAGAAGAATGGACTTTAAAAGTTTCCAATTTGGCGGAAATGGCAAAGATTTCAGCGTATTTGAAAGACCAGTCGCAACAGAGATATATTGTGGAGTGGCGAAGATGGATTGATTACATCCAGAATAAATATGGGACTAAAAAGTTTCACCTAGCATTTGAATAAGTATTGGATTTATGTGATATATAAATTGCTTGTAGTTATTTTATTAAGAGTTAAAAGTGTGATAGAATTTAATATTTTATTGTCGTTTGCATATTGTAGATTATGTTTGTTTGTATTTTTATACCCTGTATTTAGCTCTGGGAAGTCGGGGAGGGGGGAGGGGGAGGGGAGGGAAGAGTTGGGGAGGTTTGGGGAGAGGGGAGGGGGTTGGGAGGGGTTTTGTTTTTTAAAAAAAATGTACTGTAAAACTTTTCAATAAAAAAAAAGAACAATTCAAAGGAGTAGTGCAAGATCCGACGATGTGGAGACACCTGGCCCAAAGAATCGCCAGCAGTTGGACACGACTGAATGGATGGCATCACCGTCACCGCTGTTGAAAGAAAAATCCTCAGGGTGCAGTCCAAGCCAGGAACAAACAAAATGGAGACTGCTTGAGAAAGAAAAAAAAGGCCTGATTCAATGTTTCTGTTTTTCGCAACAGCCAGGGTTTTCATGAGTGAAACACTGCTTCTGTATTTCTTTTCCTGAGTTTTATTCCTGGGATTTGGGGGGAGGGGGGGCATTGTAAAAAGGATTGTGGGGAGGGAGGGTGCATTCTTACCACACCATCGAGCCACAGACGTTAACACTGCAAAATCGGTTCTATACCAGGCCAGAAACAATGCTGCACATCAGGTGGCCTCATCTTCAGATGTTCAAAGTTGCATTAACACCAGTGTTGAGTCCCAGTTCTAACTAAATTAATATTTATATGGATTTGAGTCCAAGGCAGTAGATACATCTGACTTTCTCCTCCATTCAGAAGGGGAAATCTTTCCCCGTCCAAGGAGATTCTCCGTCCTCCAGATCATGGTTGTCCCAAAGGGCTTTTCCAAGAGGCAACTGCACTTTCTTTGTGTTTTTTTTCCTTGAAGACATTTCGCTTCTCATCCAAAGACGCTTCTCCAGTTCTTACTTCTGACTTCTCCAGAACTGAAGAAGCTCCTTGGATGAGAAGCGAAACCTCTTCAAGGAAAAAACAACAAAGAAAGTGCAGCTGCCTCTTGAAAAAAACACCTTTGGGAAAACCTTTTCCTCCTAATGTCCATTCTCAAAATCAGATCACCTGTTCCATACCAGACAGTTTTCCGGTTAAAGTGAAGATCTCGTATCAGTAAAAACGCCTGGTTTTTAACTTGCGGACATTTTTGCTGTCGCTGATGGTTTTCAATTGTTTTTGTACAGGTGAAACTCGAAAAATTAGAATATCGTGCAAAAGTTCGTTTATTTCAGTAATGCAACTTGAAAGGGGAAACTAGTATATGAGATAAGACTCGTTACATGCAAAGCAAGATAGTTCAAGCCGTGATTTGTCATAATTGTGATGATTATGGGGCATTGCCAAGAGAAAGATGAGAGACATGAGACCAAACAATGCAGAAGAGCTGAAGGCCGCTATTCCATGCCAGGCCGCATTGAGGCAGTAATTGCTGCAAAAGGGGCCCAAACCAAGTACTGAGTACATATGCATGCTTATACTTGTCAGAGGTCCGATATTGTTCTATGTACACTCCTTGTTTTACTGATTGCATGTAATATTCTAATTTTCTGAGATTGTGGATTTGGGGTTTTCGTGAGCTGTACGCCATAATCATCACAATTATGACAAATCACGGCTTGAACTATCTTGCTTTGCATGTAATGAGTATCTCATATATTAGTTTCTCCTTTTAAGTTGCATTACTTTTCATAAATGAACTTTTGCACGATATTCTAATTTTTCGAGTTTCACCTGTATTTTGTATTTCTTACGTTTATTCTTAACTTTATATTAGTAACCATCAGCTTGCATGCCTAATGACAGGTTTCACTTTAATCATCCCTGTATTTAAGGAAGGTAAAGAAATATGACTCAGTTAATCATCACCCATAAAACCTCATCAGTATTTCAGTAATTTATTGGGAAAAGTGCAAGATGAGAACCTTATACAGAATATCAGAGCTGGAAGGGACCTTGAAGGTCTTCTAGTCCAACCCCCTGCTCAGGAAGGAGACCCTATACCATTTCAGACAAATAGTTGTCCAGTCTCTTCTTAACAACCTCCAGTGTTGGAGCCACAACTTCTGGTGGCAAGCTGTTCCACTGGTCAATTGCCCTCACAGTTAGGAAGTTTCTCCTTAATTAGATATTGCTTCTCTTCTTGATTAGTGTCCATCCATTGTTTCTTGGAACTAAAGAGCCTCCTGTTACTAGTAAGGAGAGTGCAAAAGTTGGGTTGAAACTAAACATTAAGAAAACCAAGATCACGGCATCCGGCCCTCTCAATTCCTGGCAAATAGATGGGGAAGAAGTGGAGGTAGGGACAGATTTTATTTTCCTGGGCTCCAAGATCACCACAGATGGGGACCGCAGCCAAGAAATTAAAAGACGCTTGCTCCTGGGGAGGAAAGCCATGGCAAATCTAGACAGCACACTAAAAAGCAGAGACATCACCCTGCCAACAAAAGTGCGTATAGTCAAGGCTATGGTCTTCCCAGTTGCAATGTATGGCAGTGAAAGCTGGACTGTAAGAAAGGCTGAGTGCCAAAGAATTGAAGCCTTTGAACTCTGGTGCTGGAGAAGACTCCTGCGAGTCCCTTGGACTGCAAGGCGATCAAACCGGTCAGTCCTAGAGGAGATCAACCCCGACTGCTCTTTAGAAGGCCAGATCCTGAAGCTAAAACTCAAATCCTTTGGCCACCTAATGAGAAGGAAGGACTCACTGGAGAAGAGCCTAATGGTGGGAAAGGTTGAGGGCAAGAGAAGAAGGGGACGACAGAGAACGAGGTGGCTGGATGGAGTCCTTGAAGCAGGAGGCGTGAGCTTAAATGGACTCCAGAAGATGTTAGAGGACAGGAAGGCCTGGAGGAACGTTGTCCGTGGGGTCGCGAGGGGTCGGACACGACTTCGCAGCTAACAACAACAATTGTTTCTTGTCTTGCCTTCATTCACACACATTCTTTTGAGGTCACCGTGCCCTGACAATAACCGTTTTAACTCCCATAATAAGTCTCCTGAGTCTTGTAAACGGAAAGGGAGTTTATAATTTATTTTTTAAAAATGACCATGCTAAATAATATTCAACTGATCAATATCACACGTAAGAACACAACCAGTAATCCCACTGCATTAAGTACTTTGTTCGTACGCATTTTCGTTATACGGTGTTATTTTAAGCTTACCTTTAGCTCCTCCTGATTTTTAGGATTCATACTCAGATTATTGAGTGCATTAAGGGCTTTCTGTTTAACATTGGTGGCGGGAACTGAAAGCATTTTTCCAATCACAGACAGGCCACCTAAATTCCGAATGGTATCCTACAAATTATATAAAGAGAAAAATATCATATAAAACCATCTTAATTCCTAAAGTCCAAAAAACAACAACAACCCCACCTCGTTTAAAGGATGGGAACTCGCCCATGTCAACTACACTTCTCCGTGACTTATAAAAGTAACTGCTCTTAATAGCTGGGTTATTTGGAAATAAAAGTTTAAAGATTAATAACGCAAAGGAGGTAAAACATGATCACATATCATATGACCACACGATCATTTTGATCATATGAACATTTTGAAATAAGCCAGCCTGGCTGAGGAATTCTGGGAGTTGAAGTCCACAAGTCTTCAAAGTCGCCATGTTTGGAGACCCCTGCTGGCTGAGGAATTCTGGGAGTTGAAGTCCACAAGACTTCAAAGTCGCCATGTTTGGAGACCCCTGCTGGCTGAGGAATTCTGGGAGTTGAAGTCCACAAGTCTCCAAAGTCGCCATGTTTGGAGACCCCTGCTGGCTGAGGAATTCTGGGAGTTGAAGTCCACAAGTCTCCAAAGTCGCCATGTTTGGAGACCCCTGCTGGCTGAGGAATTCTGGGAGTTGAAGTCCACAAGTCTCCGAAGTCGCCCTGTTTGGAGACCCCTGCTGGCTGAGGAATTCTGGGAGTTGAAGTCCACAAGTCTCCGAAGTCGCCATGTTTGGAGACCCCTGCTGGCTGAGGAATTCTGGGAGTTGAAGTCCACAAGTCTCCAAAGGGGCCATGTTTGGAGACCTCCCTGTATTACAGCCTTCACTTCTTTTTCTCTTGTGGAATGAAAACAAGGAACAACACTTACTTGATTGACAGAGAAGGCTGCGCTGTTGCTCAAGGTAACCAAGATCTGTTCTTGAACCAAAGTGTCTTCTGTAGACTCCAGGAGACCAAGAAGACCCTTGATCTGATGTGGCTCAAGAACGCCATGGGGTGATTTTGAAAGCTCGGTGCCCCCTAAGGTTAGAAAATAAAGATTACACCTCTATCATTTTTCTGCAGAAATATCGGTGACCACAACTGAGCCAACATTTCTGTGGCTAAGCGAGACCCGTTGTCAAGTGAGTTTTTTGTCCCATTTTACGACCTTCCCTGCCGCTGTGGTTAAGGGAGTCACTGCACTTGTTAATTTAGTAACAGCAATTTAGTACCGTATTTTCCGGCGTATAAGACGACTTTTTAACCCATGAAAATCACCTCAAAAGTTGGGGGGTCGTCTTATACGCCCAGTCGTCTTATACACCAGAAAATACGGTAATCTAATTGCAAACCCCACTTTGGGTCGGGGGTCTTCAAAGCTGGCCCTTTTATGGCTCCTGGACTTCAACTCCCAGAATTCCTCAGCCAGCCTGGGGTGGGTGGCATCTGACCTTTCGGGGCGCCCCCCAAAGGAGCCCGGTCGGGGCTGAGCAACCCGGGAGCCCCCGAGGCTTCTCCGCCTCCCCCGGGGTCGTCCGGCCGCCCTTCCAAGCCCCCCGACCCGGGGGAGGCTCGTCCGCCGCTCCGCCTGGACGTCGCCCGGGAAAGGCCATAGGCGACCCCCGCCGCAGCCGCCGCCAAGCCCACCAAGCCCACCAAGCCAGCCCGCCACTTCCAAGCGCCCGCCTCCTGCATGGCAGGCAGGACACGTGTTCCTCCCGGAAACGGGATTTGCAGCACGTGGGAAAGCCACGCCTTCCGCTGCAGGCGGGTCAGCCGGGCTCCGCCTCCGGGGCGGTGGGAAGGTTGGACCCCGAGGGTCCCCTTCGACTAGCCGGGTTTGTGCAATGGGCGGAGGAAGGGGCTTTGGACAACCCCCCCCTCCCGCCCTCTCCCCGGGGGTGAAGACTCGGGCTTCCCACGGCTGGCCTCAAATTCACCTCCCCGCTTCCCATCCCCACGCCTGGAGGGGGCTGGCGCGCGGCACGCCGCGTTCACACGTGCGCCGGAGGGGAGCAACGCGTGTCTGGCGCGCGGGGTGGGGGTGGGCCCCCCCCCCGCGCACTAGAGCCGGAGCGGCCGTTGGGAGCGGGGGCGGTGGTCGGCCGCCTTCCCAGCTGTTCCGGCCGGTGGGTGGTTGTGGGTGGGCAGCGGGTCTTTCCCCCCCCATCCCCCGGGCTCGCCATGCCCGTTCTTCAGAATGGGGACCCCACCTTGCGGGTCTACTTCCAGAAGTACGCAATCCCGGACATCTACGAGGTAAAGAAGCCGCCTTGAAGCCTCTTTTGGGGGGGTTCAAGGCTGACCCGGGTTGCCTGCAAGCTCAGAGACCCCCCACTTTGGCCGGTCCTGAACCCAGAATTGGAAAAGTGGGGGGGTTGAATGGGGTCCTCGCGGCTTTCCTGGCCGACGTCTCGGTACCCAACGAGGTTACAGCGTCAGGGCTTGAAGGAGGGGTGGGGAACATGGGCATTAGAGTGAATCTGTCTTTTTCCCTTGACTTGGCTTGTCAGGAGGTCGCAACAGGGGATCCCGAGATCCCGGGACCGTCATAAATAGGAGTCAATTGCCAAGCGCCAGGGTTTTGATCCCGTGACGATGCCGCTAAGGGTCGTTAAGTGTGAAAAACGGTCATGTTGCTTTTTTTCAACGCCGGTGTAACTTCGAATTCACTAAACGAACCGTTGTAAGTCGTATGTTTTGTATCTAGCAGGGGTCTTCAAGCTTGGCCCTTTGATGACTCGTGGACTTCAACTCCCAGAATTCCTCAGCCAGAGTGCCTAGCTGAGGAATTTGGGGAGTTGAAGTCCACGAGTCATCAAAGGGCCAAGTTTAAAGACCCCCCTCCCAGAATTCCTCAGCCGGGCACGCTGGCTGAGGAATTCTGGGAGTTGAAGTCCACGAGTCATCAAAGGGCCAAGTTTGAAGACCCCCCCTCCCAGAATTCCTCAGCCGGGCACGCTGGCTGAGGAATTCTGGGAGTTGAAGTCCACGAGTCATCAAAGGGCCAAGTTTGAAGACCCCCTCCCAGAATTCCTCATCCGGGCACGCTGGCTGAGGAATTCTGGGAGTTGAAGTCCACGAGTCATCAAAGGGCCAAGTTTGAAGACCCCCCCTCCCAGAATTCCTCAGCCGGGCACGCTGGCTGAGGAATTCTGGGAGTTGAAGTCCACGAGTCATCAAAGGGCCAAGTTTGAAGACCCCCCCTCCCAGAATTCCTCAGCCGGGCACGCTGGCTGAGGAATTCTGGGAGTTGAAGTCCACAAGTCATCAAAGGGCCAAGTTTGAAGACCCCTCCCAGAATTCCTCAGCCTGGCACGCTGGCTGAGGAATTCTGGGAGTTGAAGTTGACGAGTCATCAAAGAGCCAAGTTGGAAAACCCCTCCCAGAATTCCTCAGCCAGGCACGCTGGCTGAGGAATTCTGGGAGTTGAAGTCCACAAGTCATCAAAGGGCCAAGTTTGAAGACCCCTCCCAGAATTCCTCAGCCGGGCACGCTGGCTGAGGAATTCTGGGAGTTGAAGTCCACGAGTCATCAAAGGGCCAAGTTTGAAGACCCCTCCCAGAATTCCTCAGCCTGGCACGCTGGCTGAGGAATTCTGGGAGTTGAAGTCGACGAGTCATCAAAGAGCCAAGTTGGAAAACCCCTCCCAGAATTCCTCAGCCAGGCACGCTGGCTGAGGAATTCTGGGAGTTGAAGTCCACAAATCATCAAAGGGCCAAGTTTGAAGACCCCTGGCACATATCTAATTAATTACAACCCTTAGGAGTCTGATTTCCCTCTAGCCTGGCCTGCTTTTAACTTAGGAGCAATACTGACCAGGCCTTGGTAGGTTTCTCTGGTTGAATCCACAGCAAGAAAATAAGTTTGGTCCCTCAAGTAAGATTTTGTGGGGGAAGAAAATACGAGCCAGCCTTGTGCTGCAGCTGCCAAAAAAGCCAACACAATCCTAGGCTGCCTTAACAGAGTGATAGAATCAAGATCAGGTAAAGTGTTAATACCACTTTACAAGGCCTTGGTAAGGCCACACTTGGAATACGGCATCCGGTTTTGGTCACCACGATGTAAAAAAGATGTTGAGACTCTGGAAAGAGGGCAGAGAAGAGCAATGAAGAGGATCAGGGGACTGGAGGCTAAAACATAAAGAACGGTTGCTGGATTTGGGGATGCCTAGTTTAACGAAGAGAAGGACTAGGGGGGACAGGATAGCAGTCTTCCAATCTCTCAGGGGCTGCCCCAAAGAAGAGGGAGTCAAGCTCTTCTCCAAAGTGCCTGAAGGCAGGAGAAGAAGCAACGGATGGATACTGATCAAGGAGAGAAGCAAGCTAGAACTAAGGAGGAATTTCCTGACAGAACAACTAACCAGTGGAACTACCTGCCTCCAGAAGCTGTGAATGTTCCAACACTGGAAATTTTTAAGAAGAGACTGGACAGCCACTTGTTTAGAATGGTATAGGGTCTCCTGTTTGAGCAGGCGGCTGGACTAGATGATCTCTGAGGTCCCCACCAGGGATGACGATGAAGAGTGCGAGGCTTTGTTTACATCACAAATACCTAATTTTATCCAGCCATAGCTGGATTTTGCCCTTAACTGATGGCATCTAGAAAAACAGCAGGCCGAGAAAGACGGTACGCCGTGTTCCTCGAGAATTTGGATTGTGTTGGCTTTAAACCTGAACTTTGGATTGTGTTGGCTTATAAACCTGAACTTCATTAACAAAATCACTAAATCATCCTATTTGGATCTAAACCTGGCTAGATGGGCCAACATGTAGATATAAATCAAAGCTGTCATCTGTACCATAAAGAAAAGAAAACAATCATTCAGCGCTAAAAGAGCAACACCCAACGGTATTTTATCGTTTTTTTCAAAAGAAGAGTTTTGTCTTTCCTATTCGTCTTAGGATTTTCCAAAATAAAAATAAAATAAAAATAAAATAACAGGCTGTAGATAGAAAATATCTTCACCTGTGCACGGAAAAGGGGCCCAGGGTATCTTGGAGTTTTGCCTAAACTAAAGCAAACACTTATTATATTTTATTTTTATTTTTTTAGAAAATATCTTCACCTGTGCACGGAAAAGGGGCCCAGGGTATCTTGGAGTTTTGCCTAAAGCAAACACTTATTATATTTTATTTTTATTTTTTAATAAGCAGTTTTTTCTGTCAGTAGTTTCAGGGGGCCCCTTTTTAAAATGTGTTTTTCCAGCTTTAGCTTTTCAAATTCCTTCCCAATCAAGAACTCTACTCGTATCCTGTCCTACTTTTTAGCCAGAAGGCACATCCTAAGAACGTGTCGCTGATCGAAATATTAAACCCTGCTATCGTTGTAAAATACAGGTGGTCCTTGAATTAGGACCACATTTGAGCCCAAAATTTCCGTTGCTAAGTGTGACGGTTGAGTTTTGCTCCACCTTTCTCGCCCCCGTTGTTAGGTTAGTAAGACAATTGACTTTGCTTGTCAGGAGGTCACAAGAACGAGGCCCCAGGATCCTGGGACACCGCAACCGTCACAAATATGGACATCCGAATTTTGACCGCGTGAACATGGGGATGCTGCTGTGGTTGTCAGGGTGAAGAACAACGGTCCTAAGTCGCATTTTCCAGCTTGATGTTGAAACTTCAAGCCATCCCTAAAGGAATGGCTGTCAGTCCAGGATTGTCCGTAAGGTCTGAGAAAAAAATATATATGGAATTTTGTTTGTCAGATTTAGAAACCGCTCAACTCCCCCACCAGAGCGACTGTGGGTGGTGTAAAATTTAAAAATATAACACCTTTGCATAAATATTACCGCTTAGGAAGTTCACGTTGGATGTTTGTACATTTGCCTGAGATGGAGAAAAGGGAGATGCTTGTTAAGTGAGTTTTGCCCCATTTTGTGAGCTTTCGAGCCATAGTTGTGGGTCACTGCATTTCTTAAATTAGTGGAAGACATAATAGAATAAAATAGACTAGACTAGAATATGGAATCGAGTGGATTTAGAATTAGAATTAGAATTAGAATTAGAATAGAATAGAATAGAATAGAATAGAATAGAATAGAATAGAATAGAATAGAATAGAATAGAATAGAATAGAATAGAATAGAATAGAATAGAATGAGGGAATAGAATAGAAATATAGAATAGAATAGAAGTACAGAATAGAATAGAAAATATGGAATAGCATAGAATAGAATGAGGGAACAGAATAGAAATATAGAATAGAATAGAAGTACAGAATAGAATAGAAAATATGGAATAGAATAGAATAGAAATAGGGAATAGAATAGAAATACAGAATGGAATGGAATGGAATAGAAGCTAGAAGGGACCTTGGAGGTCTTCTAGTCCAGCCCCCAGTTCAAGCAGGAGAACCTATCCTGTCTCAGACAAGTGACTCTTCTTTAAAAACCCCAGTGATGGAGCACCCATGACTTACAGCAGACCAAAGTTACAACCGCACTAAAAAAAATGACCGATGACTGACACCATGAGCTTTGCAGCACCCCTAGGGTCACATGATCAAAATTCCCACGCTTGGCAACCGAGTCATATTTACGATGGTCGCAGCGTCCCGGGGTGTGTGTGACGTGATCCCCTTTGGCGACCTTCTGACAAAGTCAATGGGAAGATCCACTTAACAACAAGTTTGCTAACCTAACTGTAGCGATTTCCCTTAACAACTCCGCCAAGACAGGTTGTAAAATAGGGCAAGAGTTGCTTAAGATGTGTCTCGCTTAGCAACAGAAATTTTGGGCCCAGCAGTGGTCGTAAGTCGAGGGAACCGCCTACCTGCATTTTGGGCTAAAGCATCTGGGAAACATTCAGCGGTCCTAACGATAAAATCCGAATGGCTTGTCCTACGACATTTATCGGAAGGATGAAAAACGTACAGCGGATGTACTGCAGTGAAACGATAAGCAGTACGAAACACGCCCTGCTGTTATTAATTTGCTAACTGGCTCGAGATGATGATTAGTAGTGATGAATGAAGTAAGATATTTGGCCAGTCAGTGGCAATTGGAGATTTATAACCCAGTTTACTAATCCGAGTGGAATTTCATGGGAACAAAACAAAACAAAACACCTTAAAACAAGAGAATTTGTTTGCCGTCCCACCCTTTGATTCAAGGAGATTTCCAGTAAGCCATTAAGGCTTCGCTTTTCTCTCAGGCAAAAAAGTGTGTGTGTGTGGGGGGGACACGCATGATGGCAGAGTGGTTAAAGATGCCGAGAGCTGACAGCCCGGGTTGGAGACCCCAACACCGCGAGACGGGGTGAGCTCCCGTTCTTTGCTCCAGCTCCTACCTGCCTAGCAGTTCGAAAGCACGCAAATGCGAGCGGATAAATAGGTACCACTTACCTTGTCTGTGTGCCTCGGCATACAGTCACGCGAGCCACATGGCTAGTGGGGTGGTTTTCTGACAATGACGGTTCTTTTGGCTAAGAAATGGAGATGAGCACCGTAGAGTCGGACCCAACTGGACAGGGGAAAAATTTGAATCATCAGGCATTGGATTGTGTTGTCAGAGAACATTTGGAGAAATGGCGTTTCAGTTCCTACGGAAAGAAAAAAAGCAAAAATTACGGTCCAGTCCAGTAGAGGGCGCTGTTGGCAATCTTAAAGCATCTTATCTGTGTAAATTAATATTTAAGAAGTATTTGCACTGCCAAGTTTGCCTTTGACTTCCTCATTTCACTCAGAAATGCACTTTGGTTGCTAATTGAAATCAGTGGGAACTTAAAAACATGATTCTTTCTTGAACGGTATTTTTGCTCTTCTATTCGACCGGGATTATTAATTTTTTTTTTTTGCGGCTACTCTTATAAGTGAAATTGACATAGGAACGACATGTCATCGCGCCTGTCAGGTGATGTAATTAAACTGATGGTTTTTGTTTAAACCGCCGTGCCTTTTAGGTGTTGTAATATGTGTTAAAAAGTTAAAGCGAAAAATGAAAAGCTGCTCCTTTTTTTTTTTCTTCCAGAAAATGTACAAGCAAAACGGAAAAAATATATATGATTCTTTCAATTTTAGTTCATCGGGAAAATAAAAGGAGTAGTAACAAGACCATTTTGGGCCCGGGTAGTCCTTGAATGAATGAACCTTTGTTGTCAAAGTACAAACATGTATAGATTGAGATTGGCTGAGCCTCCCTTCGTGCCCCCACCCCCCACAACTCACAGTGACACCAAACCCTCCATCTTGTTACACCACGTGAGCTAATTGCACAACACACCGGCCTCGCAAGTCAGTCATACATAAAATTTATAAAATTATTTCTCATTCAAAAGCCTAACAGCCCATGGATAAAAGCTGTTCTTTAGCCTGTTGGTACGGCTGGCTATACTCCTGCATCTCCTACCCGATGGTGGGAGAGTAAAGAGGTACCGACCAGGGTGTGAGTTGTCCCTGAGAATTTTCCTTACTCTTCCAAGGCAGCGGGCCCTGGCGAGGTCATCCAGTGGTGTCAGGGGACAGCCCACAATGTCTTGTGCTGTGCTCACTACCCTCTGTAATGCTTTCCTATCCGCGGCTGTCAGACCAGCATACCAAACCACAATACAGCACGAGAGGACGCTCTCTATAGTAGACCGGTAAAAGAGGGTCATAAGCCGTTGTTCTACTTCCAACAGTTCATTTAGTTCAAAGTTAACGACGGCACTGAAAAAAGTGACTTGTGACTGTTTTTCACAGTTACAACCTTTGTAACTCTGAAACTTCCCAGGATCGTGTATCCTGTAACTTCCTAGGATCATGTGATCAGAATTCAGAGGCTTGGCAACTGGTGTGTACTTCTGTCAGTTGCCGTGTCCCAGAGGTCACATGATCCCCCTTTGGTGGCCTTCTGACAAGCAAAATCAATGGGGAAGCCAGATTCACTTAACAACCGGGTCACTGACTTTATCAACCGCAGTGGTTCACTTAAGAATTGAAATGGTCGTAAAATGGAGCAAAACTCGCTTAACAAATGTTTCGCTTAACGACAGAAACATTGGGCTCAATTGTAGTCATAAGTCAAGGACTACCTGTATTGTAATAAACCAGTTAAAAAAAACCACGATTAAGAAAGAAAATAAAAATATTGTCAGTAAAATATTTTGGCACTTCTACAATTAGATAATACCTCAGTTTCCTAGCCTTTACAATTATAATCTTTGTTAATACTCTTAAGAAAGGACAATTACACAATGCTTGTAGTCTTGAGTAGAGCTGTAACAATCCAGCAGGCTGGTAGCCTCTAACATATTTGCAAATTTAGGATGGCTTAAAATTTCATGAACTAAAGTTCCTGTTGTGATACAAACCTCAGCAACGAACGGGAATAAATCTTGGAAGTAAAATAAAAATAAAATAAAATGTTGAATTCTTTTAATAAAAATATAAAATATTCTAACAAAAAAGGACTAGCATCTAAAAACAACTTTACTCTCTTGTTAAATAACGTATTTTATTAATTAACACTCTATTTCTTGATATATTTTTTTGCAGGCCCTGTTAGGTGGTTTATTAGTTATGTGTCCAGAAGATCCACTCAGATTTTTAGAAGAAAAAATTAAAGAAATGATGGAAAAAGGTTTATATGGTATTATATGGTATGTATGAGAGGTTTGTGTGGCTTAAAAATATTGGTAACGTATTTGAAATCGATATGGGGAAATATTATTTTTTGTAAACTAGTTTGACTGCAACAATATAAAGTAATAAATGAGTTATTAGCTCAATAATAGTATATCAAATGTCAACAGCCAATAAATATTCTGAATGTCTATTAGCAAGACGTCTAAATAATCTGAATTAATATTATTTCATATTTAGTCATTGGTCTTCAGAACTGAAATAGGAGAATCTAAATAAAATATTTCCAGTTCTTGGGAACCAGAGTCAAATCTGAATTGCTAAATGTAGAAAATAAAGTCAGTGGTACAAAAAAAAACCTGATAGAAGGATTTTCAAATTTTCATGCTGCACTGGTCATATTTACTGTTTTCCTATTTTGAATCTAGCAAGCATTCACATTTGCAGAAAAAAAGTTTTTAACTTTACATGGTGCGAAGATCACAATAGCTGGTCCAGGAGTTAATTGAAAGATGCAAACCTCTTACTGTTCTGGGGCACTAAACTTTTCAGGGCAATGATATACATCTTTGTAACATTCGCATTCATTGGACATACACTAATATGAATAATTTAATTTAATTTTAATTTAATAATATTTATATACCGCCCTTCTCCCTAAGGACTCAGGGCGGTTCACAGGGCAGAATAAAATACCAAATACAAACATTAAAAAGAGATTAAATGATTGCCCAAGTTAAAACAATAAGCTGTTGTTTCTTGGGTTGTGGTCAAGACGTTTTCCAATATTTGAGGGGCTGTCTCAGAAAAGGAGGTGTCAGGCTATTCTCCAAAGCGCCTGGACAAGAAGCAACGGATGGAAACTAACCAAGGAGAGAAGCAGCCTTGGTGGAGCCTTGGTGGAGCAGTGGATTAATGCCTCCCTAAGTAACACCAGCTGCCTGCAACTAGTGCAGGTTCGCGTCCCACCAGGCTCAAGGTTGACTCAGCCTTCCATCCTTCCGAGGTAGGTAAAATGAGGACCCAGATTGTTGGGGGCAATTAAGCTGACTTTGTAATAATGCCGCTTGGGGGGGGGGGTTGTGTGAAAGCCCTAATAAGCAGGCATATACATAGAATGAAGGCTACTGCTAAGCTTGTAAGCCGCCCTGAGTCTTCGGAGAAGGGCGGGATATAAATGGAATTAAAATAAATAAATAAAAAACCTAGAATGAAGGAGAAACTTCCTGACATTTAGAACAATTAACCAGTGGAACTCCTTGCCTCCAGAAGTTGTGGATGCTCCAACACTGGAAGATTTTAAGAAGAGACTGGATTCTCTGATACGGTATAGCCCGGTTCTCCTGCCTGAGCAGGGGGTTGGACTAGAAGACCTCCAAGGTCCCTTCCAACTTCGTTATTCTGTACATTTCATGCTTAAGGATATTGTTTTTGAGTGTGACTGTCACTTCATTCTTTTCCATGGCCTCACGCTATAACGAGCGCATCAAATGATAAATCTAATTTAAAGGGGTTCACGGCAGTCAACCTAAGGTTGACTTTCTAATATTTTGAATTTAGCGCAGCTGGTCCTTGTTTAACAGCGGTAGTTGAGACTGGTAATTGAGACACGGTCGTTAAAACATGATATCATGGGACCACGTTGATTTATGATGGCAATGCCAGCAGACCTGGCGGCTGTCGTTAAGTGAAAATCCGACGTGGGTCACAGCCTTCGACGGTCACAAAATTTGTGAACTCCTGCCAGCTTCCTTGTTGACTTTGCTTGTCAGTGAAGTTTGCAAATGGCGATCAGACAACCGCCATCCATTGTGTGGATGTTGTCGTGGCCACAGTTACAAGGAGCGATCCGTCCAGGGCCATTGTTCACTTTTAACAGTGGTCGTTCAGCGAGGACTTTGTTTTTGACACCGACACTCTGCAGTTTGCTTTTGTTCAAGCTTCTCACGCTACGTGTTTCTCTTGATTTCTTTTCTTTTTTTTAAAGAAACATTTTATCGAAGTTTATTATAACACAAAAGGCAATGGAAAACATTTTCCACTGCGTTCCATGTTGCTTGTAAAGCAAGAAGTTCCACAGACTTGTGTGTGTGTGTGTGTGTGGGGGGGGGAAATAGACACTCGAAAGATAAGGAACATAAAAAAATAACATTGGAAAATATGATTTCTAATAAAATTCACACTGCAATATCATCTAGGTCCTTCGCTTTGAAGCAGAATTATTTATCTGACTACAGCAACAAGAAATAACGGATTTCAAACATGGTTTTAAAAACTGGCTCAAGCTGTGGTGTAATAATTTGGTTTTAAAAAAACTAACACGTATTATATGTATTTTTTTCACTTAGGAACATGTGTATCGATCCAGAGTTGAGTTTGAAGCTAAGGGTCCTTTCGGAGACCTACTTACACACACTTTTAGGCCTCGATGATGACCAGCTGGTAATTATTAACAAATCTCTGTAAAAATATTTAGAATAATAACTTTCTCCAAAGATAGCCTGGAAAGAATTTTGTTCAATATTTATTCATAATCCATTTTTGGCCAAGAGTCCTGGGAAAGTGAATTTCTTTAATCCTTATTCCTCAAGACTTTATACCCTAAACACACTTAAGTTAAATTTCATCAAACTCAGAGCCAGCGCTTGTCTGAGGACGTCTCCGTGGTCACGTGGCCGGCATGACTAGACACCAAAGGCGCACGGAGTGCTGTTACCTTCCCACCGGAGTGGTCCCTATTTTTCTACTTGCATTTTTACGTGCTTTAGAACTGCTAGGTTGGCAGAAGCTGGGACGAGTAACAGGTGCTCACTCTGCTACGCGGCACTCAGGATTCGTCCCGCCAAACTGCCAATCTGATATATATATATATATATATATATATATATATATATATATATATATATATATATATGTTTGTGTGTGTGTGTGTGTGTGTGTGTGTGTATGTAATGTATGCAGATGATACCACTCTAATGGCAGAAAGTGAAGAAGAACTAAAGAGCCTCTTGTTGCGGGTGAAGAAGGAGAGTGCAAAAGTTGGGTTGAAACTAAACATTAAGAAAACCAAGATCATGGTATCCGGCCCTCTCAATTCCTGGCAAATAGATGGGGAAGAAATGGAGGTAGTGACCGATTTTATTTTCCTGGGCTCCAAGATCACTGCAGATGGGGACTGTAGCCAAGAAATTAAAAGACGCTTGCTCCTCGGGAGGAAAGCCATGGCAAATCTAGACAGCACACTAAAAAGCAGAGACATCACCCTGTCAGCAAAAGTGCGTATAGTCAAGGCTATGGTCTTCCCAGTTGCAATGTATGGCAGTGAAAGCTGGACCATAAAAAAGGCTGAGTGCCAAAGAATGGAGGCCTTTGAACTCTGGTGCTGGAGAAGACTCCTGCGAGTCCCTTGGACTGCAAGGCGATCAAACCGGTCAGTCCTAGAGGAGATCAACCCTGACTGCTCTTTAGAAGAACAGATCCTGAAGTTGAAACTCAAATCCTTTGGCCACCTAATGAGAAGGAAGGACTCACCGGAGAAGAGCCGAATGCTGGGAAAGGTGGAGGGCAAGAGAAGAAGGGGACGACAGAGAATGAGGTGGCTGGATGGAGTCCTTGAAGCAGGAGGCGTGAGCTTAAATGGACTCCAGAAGATGGTAGAGGACAGGAAGGCCTGGAGGAACGTTGTCCATAGGTTCGCAACAAATGTAATGTATGTATGTAATGTATGTATGTTTGTATATGTATATGCATATGTGTATATATATATGTATGCATATATATGTATACTTTATATATGTATGTATGTATGTATGTGTACCTATGTGTGTGTGTATGTGTATTTGTGTATATGTGTGTGTGTATGTATATGCATATGTATATTCAAGTTATATATATATAATATATAAAAATTTGATCACCTGACCGCCGGCATGCTGCAATGGTTGTAAGAGTGAAAAACAGTCATAAGTCACGTTTTTCAGTACCGTGGTAATTTCAAACGGTCACTAAACGGACGCTTGTAATTCGAGGACGATCTGTAAAGACTGAATTTCAATTTCCATAACATGCTTTTTTCTCATTCCTACTCTTTTTTTTTTTTAGCTTGGGCCGATTATTTTCCATCCCTAGTGAGCAAAATTAAGAGTATGGATATATTTCCTTTTAATCCACCCCAGGCTATTTCAGTCAGTCAGATCCGCGTTCTGTTATTTGTTCGATTCATTCCATTAAAAAAACTGTACTAGCTGAAACTGCAAGTGGAGTTGTTGCTCTCGGCGGTAAAACGCTATTTTGGAATGATCGACGCGGGAAAAGTTATTTTGCAAATGATTTTTCAATAAATATCACCAAGAATATCAGGCTGTTTCATTCTTCTGCATCTGACTACCCCTGTTTCTCTCTTTCCAATTTTAATGTGAGTTTTCTTTTTGTATTTACTTTTCAGATGACCACAGAGTTATGTGATAAAGCGTGGGAATGTTATAGCACTAACCTCAAGAGGAAGTGCTTTGAGTAAGTGTAGGATTGCCTCCATTGTTTCTTAGCAACATTTCTCCTTTCTTTCTGATAGGACAGGTAATACATTTATAACATTGCATGCCAGGCTGCTGCTTCCATCCTGCAACGAGATCTATAATACCATCAAACATCCACATCTGCCTATCCTAGGTCCTTGGGAAGGACTCGCTAGGTAGACAAAAAGGCCAAATCCAGTCTGAACATCTGGCTGGCTGCGATGATCAATAATAATAATAATAATAGTGTAAAATATTTTAATGTGGTTCAATAAAATGCTAATTGGGTTGCTATCAACGCTGCCAACATCGGATGTTTTTCCCTTTCGCTTGTAGAGTTAGACGATGCTGGGAGAGGGGGGAATGAGAATGAGAGTCCAGCTAGACATAACAACGCTAAACGTAGCGTGAGAATCAAGGTTACTGAGCCCAGAGCTGATAAAGAATTGGCGAGCTGGAGAGGAAGCCCGCACTTCAAGCTAATTGGGGAACATGATTTATGTCCGTTAATTGGAGGAGGGAATTGTGCTTTGATACTAGGTGCCCAGGGGAGGGGAATTCATTTTGGGGCTTCGATTACGTAAGTGCCGATGTTCTGCTACTCGAATAAAAGGTCCTTTAAGGTAAGCAAAGGCTCGAGGTTCTTTCGAAGAGTTTACATTTGTCGGAACCATGACAGTTGCAACTTTCTGTTTCAAAGAAAACACCGGGGTTTTTTTAAAAAAAACACCTTAACGTGGGGTTTATTGTTGCTGTGGCAGCACCTGGATCCAATATTGCAAAGACAAGAAGGCCGCAGAAGAACTCCTGCAGAAAAAGCTGGCGGCTGCAAGACACTATTACGACTGCCGACTCCTAAAATTAGCCATGAGGAAGTGGCTCGAATGGATGAATGCCCAGAAAGAAGTGCACAAACGTAAGAACTTTACGTCAGTAACGATCAGTCAACCACGGGTGTCAGCGATATTTCCTCACCGGTGGGGTGGTGGTGGTGGTCCTCGACTTGCGGTCACAAAATGTGAGCCCAAAATTTACTTTAAAATTTGGTTCATCAGAGCTAACAAAATCGTGGGTGGAACGATGATTTTACGTTTTGATGGAACAAAGTCAGATGAGAACGGAAAACATTTCCTTTTATTTTTTTTTAGGGAGAAATGGAGTTAAAAGACCGGTCAATTTAATAATAATAATAATAATAATAATAATAATAATAATAATAATAATAATAATAATAATAATAATAATAATAATAATAATAATAATAATAATAATAATAATTTATCTATTAAACCATTTTCTTTATCTGAACTAAATGGTAATGCCAATTTTTTTTAAAAAAATGGTGTGTTTTTTTTAATTATTTTCCCCTAGGGGCAGTAAAACATCTGGGAAAAATCTTCGACAAAGTTTTGAAGAAAATTGTTTTTAAGGCCTGGCGAAAATGTATCATTGTAAGCAAAAAACCTAAAAAATCTATTGAGGTAAGAATATTTGAGTTTGTGTTGTGCTTTCCCCCCCCACCCCAAAAAAGCATTGATATAAATTCATTTTAAAAATCTATTTGATATCTTGAAACACCCCCCCCAAAGTTAATTGCTACTGATTAAGCAGTTTGATTAATTAAATGGAATACAGATAGTTCGCAACTGACGAACAGAACCTAGCCCCAAATTCCTGTGGCTGAGCGATTGGTTAAGAAAATTTTGCCCCGTTTTATGACCTTTCTCTCCACAGTTCTTAAGTGAATCACTGCAGCTTGATAAGTCAGTAACCCGGTTGTGAGGTAAATCTGGCTTCCCCACTGACTTTGTGACCGTCATAAATATGAACCAATTGGCAAGTGTCCGAATTTTGATCACATAATCACATGTCATAAGTATGAAAAAAAGAATCATATATCCCGGTTTTCAGAGCCATTGTAACTTCAAACAGTCACTAAATAAGCTGTTGTAGTTTGAGGACCATCTGCAATCCAGGTAGTCCTTGAGTGACAGCCACAACTGAGCCCACAATTTCCATTGCATGCTTCACTTTAACGACTGTGGTCAAGGAGGTCATAAAATGGGGCAAGACTCACTTAATGACCATCTTGATTAGCAACGGAAAAATTTTTTGGCCGTAAGTCAAGGACTACCTGTAGAATACAGTCGGAAGCTAGAACCCACGACTGGTGTGGTTTCCATCGAGCATCTTCCAAGGTTTAATAATACTTTCACTCAGCATTAGACGTTATCCTTGTTTGAACTACAACTCAGGATTCACTACTAATTCCTTTAATTATGCTTTAGGGGCGGGGGGAGGTTGTAAATTATGCCGTCTTTCGTTCTGTTTCTCCCCCAAAGGTTTAGAGGCAAATAATAATAATAATAATAAGCTTTTTTATGAAGCAGCTGCATTTTCATGAGTCATCTCCTCTCCTTCCTTGGCTTCCGTCCTCCGTGACAACATTGCGTTCCTTGATTTTCCTCCTTAAAAAAAAAAAAACTGGGGATGCCACAATGGTTGTAAGTCTGAAAAACAGTCATAACTCTCTTAGAGCCGTTGTAACTTTGAGCAGTCAATAAAACGAACTTTTGTAAGTTGAGGACTATACCTGCATAATTATATGATTAATTATATTAATCATTACACACACGTGCAAATGCAATTTGTTTTTGCCCTGTGTCTTTTAATTGAACACAGATTTTTTCCCCCTTAATTAGGTTAGCCAGACCAATCACACGACGGTTTGGGTGAAAAAAATCAATACTTGACTCCTATTGTATATATATCTCTATTTTGCAGCCTGTGTTGGAATCCGAGGAATTTTTTTTTGTTCAACCCGAAGCCCGCGAAAGGCGACATTCGGACAAACGTCGCTTCTCTGCTGTGCCTAAACATCTGTTTGAAGAATTACCAGCCTTCCATGTGAAATCAGGCAAAGAATATTTTACAAAGATGCCTACGCAACCATTAGCCCAGGTTATTTGCTCGTTAATTATAATAAAGCTCACATGAAGTGTTAATGCCACTTTATAATGCCTTGATAAGACCACACTTGGAATATTGCTTCCAGTTTTGGTCGCCACGATGCAAAAAAGATGTTGAGACTCTAAGAAGAGTGCAGAGAAGAACAACAAAGATGATCAGGGGACTGGAGGCTAAAACATATAAGGAATGGATGTTGGAATTGGGTAGGTCTAGTTTAATGAAGAGAAGGACCAGTGGGGACAGGATAGCAGCGTTCCAGTATCTCAGGGGCTGCCCCAAAGAAGAGGGAGTCAAGCTATTCTCCAAAGCACCTGAAGGCAGGACAAGAAGCCACGGATGGAAACTAACCAAGGAGAGAAGCAACCTGGAATTACGGAGAAAGGTGCTGACAGTGAGAACAATTAATCAGTGGAACGACTTAACTCCTGAAGTTGTGGGTGCTGTAAATCCAGGATTACCCGTGTAGAATCATTAGCTAAAAAAAAGTAAAGCAGAGCAGGTTCTTTTATTAGTCCAGCTAATCTTTTAATAGCGCCCTAGTACAATTCCCTAATCATACTAAGAGCCACTTGGAAAAACTTTTTTTAAAAGTTACTATGGAAAACTGCTCTTTCAGTTAAACATAACCTTTGAAGTTGGCAAGAGAGACAAATATTGTTGTTTCATCCTTTGCAGGTTAATATTCTTCTTTATTTTGAATTTAGGTGTTCCGGTATTTAAATATAGTTGACTTGGCCAGGTGTGCCCAAGTCTGCCAAGCCTGGAAGGCCATGACACAAATGGTTATAGTATGGAGTAATGTAAGTAGAGTTGCTTGAAACCAAATTTCAATAATATGTATATATTATGGAGGGACGTGGTGGCTCAGTGGGTTAGGATGCTGAGCTTGTCGATCAGACGGTCGGCAGTTTGGCGGGTCGAATCCCGAGTGCCGTGTAGCAGAGTGAGCGCCTGTTACTCGTCCCAGCTTCTGCCAACCTAGCAGTTTGAAAGCACGTAAAAATGCAAGTAGAAAAATAGGGACCACTACGGTGGGAAGGTAACAGTGTTCTGTGTGCCTTTGGGGTCTAGTCATGCTGGCCACATGACCACGGAGACGTCCTCGGACAAGCGCTGGCTCTTTGGCTTTGAAACGGAGATGAGCACCAGCCCCTAGAGTCGGAAACTACTAGCACGCATGTGCGGGGGAACCTTTACCTTTACCTTATATATTATGGGGATGCTGTGATGGTTGTAAATGTGAGGACTGATATATATATATATATATATATATATATATATATATATATATATATATATATATATATATATATATATATATATATATATATATATATATATATATATATATATATATATATATATATATATATATATATATATATATATATATATATATATATATATATATATATATATAATTAATATATATATATTATTTTTTTAGATTGATTTTTCTGCAGTGAAGGACCTTATCAATGATCGTGTAGCACAGCGCATTTTGCAGAAGTGGCACACTACTGTGGTGCAGTTGGACCTTCATGGTTGTGTTACATTACAATGGCTTACTTTTAAATGGATAGGTAAGTATTTCATTTTATCTTCCCTCCCTCATTTCTTCCTCTCTCCTTCCTTCCTTCCTTCCTTCCTTCCTTCCTTCCTTCCTTCCTTCCTTCCTTCCTTCCTTCCTTCCTTCCTTCCTGCACCCTCTGTTCTGCGGAAAAACCTCTCTCCATGGAACCGGTCCCTGCTGCCCAAAAGGTTGGGGAACCTCTGTTTTCTACAGAGGTTCAGGTTTTTGCAAGAAGCAGTTTAGCTGCACATACACCTTCCTTTTTACAGACGGCGGCCACATGTGCAAAAATCACTCCGCAAACCAGTTAAAAATAGTAGGTTTATAAAGGACAACGCAATTAAATGCCGTCTCGCCGCGCTTCATGCTGAACCATGTTTTAGGAGATAGTCCGTCACGAACAAATGCCGCAATTACAGTATCAAAATATATAAATGATTCTCCTTCTTATTAAAAAAAAAATAGAAAAGATTTGGATATGCCGGTGGACAAATTAATCGATTACTCTGACAATTACTGAGTGTTTTAGAGCAGTTTCTTCTATTTCATTATCCTCAAATACATCTGGATAAATAGGTAGCCTGTCTTTGGGACACTCTTCAAAATAACTCCTGACGTACTTTCTCACAGACCATCCTTTGTGTTCTGCAGGTTTTTGGCACTCTAGGCCATTGTAGTGAACGTTGTAATGGTGCTTCAGCCAGTAGAAAAGATAATGGATGTTATAGTCGCATCGCCAAGGGTTTTCTTTAAGCCGCAGTATTTTCAAAAAGTACAAATGTTCCAGGACGCCATATTCAATATTTTGTAGAGAATTGCTTGATAGGTCTAGTTCTTCCAGATTGATAAGTCCTGCAAAAGCAGCTATTCAGGGGAAAAAATCAAATCAGATAAAAATAATAACATTTAGAAATGACAAACGAACGACGTCTCTGTTTAGAAATGTTTGTAAAGCTTGCACACTGGTGGAAATTTATTGGGGACCTATTCGGATAGTCGGCATTTTGCTGTAATAAACCAAAATGCAAATCATAGCTGTTTAATTCCTCCCTTTGCTTGATTTAAAAACTGGGCAGTGTTGATGCCTTTATGTCTTTAGAAGGAGACATTTGTGGTTCACATTTTGATTTTCGCGAAGGAAGCAGAAATGAAGCGACTAACAGAGGCATAGAGAGAATCTCGGTGGGAGTAAGTTTGTAAAATTATTTTATCGTTTGCATTATGCTGTACTTTCTCGGACTTGGTACTTAGGATGTTGCGTGCATCCAGCCATCGTGAATTCTTGTCTTAGACGACACAAACCTAAATATCTGTGGGTTAATCAACAATCTAGGATTTACAAGCCACAGCAAATGACAGTCACTATAAGGTGTTGGTTAAAGAGCTATTAATAAAACCCCTCATGAGATATTCAAGCACAGTCCAGAATTATATGTTTCTCATTGAACTCCATGTTGTCTAAGAAGGTCTGAAGAATGTTTACAAACCAAATTTAACTGAACAGTTCGGGGTTAGTTGAGGGCTGTCTGTATAAGGATAGTTTGCCAGAATCATCAAGGGGACATAATAAGATAAGAGGGCCTGGGCTTGATGTAAACTGTATTAAAATATATTTTTCTTTCTTTTCTCAACCCATCATCTTTTTTATTCTTTCTGATGCCTTTCCTCGGCTTTGCATAACTTTGCTAATTTGAGAGATATTAGCGTGGTGGTTACTTATATATCTGGATGTAATTATAGTTGTTCTTTAGGCTAATTGGATGGAGAACTTACTAATTCTCTCTAGAGAATTGTAGTGATTGGATGCCTGAAAAGGGCTAAAGAATTGTTTTGGAGTGAATCTAACATTTCTTATCTCAGGGGTCTTCAAACTTGGCCCTTTGGTGACTTGTGGACTTCAACTCCCAGAATTCCTCAGCCAGGCACGCTGGCTGAGGAATTCTGGGAGTTGAAGTCCACAAGTCACCAAAGGGCCAAGTTTGAAGACCCCGTCTCATCTCCTTCTTTTGAAAAGTAAGTCTTCCACGTAGCACAAAGTTGTGCGAATCGGAAAGAACGCCAAATACAGCAGGGGTCTTCAAACTTGGCCCTTTGATGACTTGTGGACTTCAACTCCCAGAATTCCTCAGCCTGGCAGTTGAAGTCCACAACTCATAAAAGGGACAAGTTTGAAGACCCCTGGGATTGAGTCGGATAGGGAATATGACCCAAATTATATTTATAAACATAAACATATTTATAAATATATAAACTTGTTTACGTTTACATCGCTGCCTAAAGCAGCTTTAAGATGCACGGACTTTACCTCATCCCCTCGCAGAGGAATTGTGGGATTTGAAGTCCACCCGTTTTAGTAGCCCAGTTGGAAAATGATCTAAAGATCTAATTTTAACGATTTATTCCAAACCTTGTCTACATTGTTTGGATCCAAAGCAATCAGCAATTTTTTTTTAAATTAAAAAAAAGAAAAGCATTTCATGAAGAAACGTTGCATCATGTTCACCGCCCTGAGTCCTTCGGGAGAAGGGCGGTATACAAATTAAATTATTAAATTAAATTAAATTAAATTGCAGATGAAAGGCAATGATGGCTTTAAATATTTATGTTTACCTTTGCTTACCTGGGTCTATGTGAATTAGTCCGTTGCTACTGAGATTTAACACCTTGAGGTCATCTATTTCTTCAAACTCTTTGGGCCGTAGTAAAGTGATTTTGTTATTGGAAAGATCCAGCTTAACTGTATCTGGAGATATGTTGCTTGGGACTTTTTTTAAATCTTAAGAGATAAAAAAACCCCACAATTACAGGGAGATATTTACAATATAAACTTGATGTTCCGTGTTCCACATCTAGTTCCCCCCCCATCTTGCTGTCACTCTGATGAACACCTAATCGCCACAGCACTATCGTAGGCCTAAGGATATTTACTCGTGTAGCAGCGCTGTATTACTTTTATCCTTCTCATCTTTCCTATTACCTTCCCCTGTTGGTTATCTTGTGATTCTACTACTCTGTTGCTTTGCATCTACGCTGGGAGCTTCTGCACCAGAAAAAAAATTCCTTCTGTGTCCAATCACGCTTGGCCCATAAAGAATATTCTATATTCTGCGTTCTGTTAGCAAAGATTTCCATGCTGAATATCCACATAACATTTTTCAGTGGCACTTGTTGGGTCTTTTTCACCTTTTAAAAAGTGACACCCAATCACAGGTAATCCTTGACTTACAACAGTACGTTTAAGTGACCATCCGAAGTCACAACAGCACTGGGAAAAAGGGACTTAGTGAATGTTTTTCACACTTACAACCGTTGCAGTACCCCCACACTCAAAATTGAGCCACTTCGCAACCGACTCATATTTATGACGGTTACAGTGTCCCAGGCTGATGTGACCCCCCCCTTTTGACCTTCTGGGAAGGATAATAATAATAATAATAATAATAATAATAATAATAATAATAATAATAATAAGAAGAAGAAGAAGAAGAAGAAGAAGAAGAAGAAGAAGAAGGAAGAAGAAGAAGAAGAAGAAGAAGAAGAAGAAGAAGAAGAAGAAGAAGAAGAAGAAGAAGAAGAAGAAGAAGAAAGAAGAAGAAGAAGTTGGAAGGGACCTTGGAGGTCATCTAGTCCAACCCCCTGCTCAGGCAGGAAACCCTATACCATTTCAGGCAAATGGCTGTCCAGTCTCTTCTTAAAAACTTCCAGTGTTGGAGCATTCACCACTTCTGGAGGTTGTTCCACTGGTTAATTGTTCTAACTGTCAGGAAGTTTCTCCTTAGTTCCAGGTTGCTTCTCTCCTTGATGAGTTTCCATCCGTTGCTTCTTGTCCTGCCTTCAGGCACTTTGGAGAATAGCTTGACTCCCTCTTCTTTGGGGCAGCCCCTGAGATATTGGAAGACTGCTATCATGTCACCCCCTCATCCTTCTCTTCATTAAACTCGACATACCCAATTCCAGCAGCCGTTCCCTATTTGTTTTAGCCTCCATCCCCCAATCATCTTTGTTGCTCTTCTCTGCGCTCTTTCTAGAGTCTTGACATCTTTTTTACATCGTGGTGACCAAAACTGGATTGCCGTAGGCAAGCAAGATGTCACTTAACAATGGTGTGACTGGCTTATCAGCTGCAGTGATTCACTTCAGAACGGTGGCAAGAAAGGTCGTAAAACGGGACAAAGCTCACTTAACAACTGTCTCGCGTAGCCACAAAAAAATTTGGGCCCGGTTATGATCGTATGTCGAGGACCACCTAACTAAGATCGGCAACTAACATCCGTTTGGCCGCAGGATATTTTAGGAAATTTTGTCTCTTGCGAAGCGCTTCTGCCAGCTTCTCCTGCACCTTTTAGGGGAATGTTCTGGATTTTCTCCCTGGGGAAATCAAGAGAAAATGATCCCAGGGCGATCTTTCTCTAGGCAGGTAATCCTTGACTTATAAACCACAAGCTGAGCCCAAAATTTCCATTGCTGAATCTGCTTCTCCAATTATGTTTATCGAAGCAATTTGACCAACCATCTATCTACTCTTAAAAAAAAAGCATTTAACACAGGGGTCTTCAAACTTGGCAACTTTAAGACCTGTGGACTTCAAGTCCCAGAATTCCTCAGCCAGCCCTCAGGGCTGGCTGAGGAATTCTGGGTGTTGAAGTCCACAAGTCTTAAAGTTGCCAAGTTTGAAGACCCCCTGATTTAACAGATGAGCCCAACAGCAAAAATTTGCTTTGAAATCCTCTGTTAACAGCTTGTTATGATGTATTTATTATTTCAACGCTTATTGCTCTGAGTTTTGTTACGGGATCGGGCAAGCAGATGTTAGTTACCGATCTTAGTTACAGGGAATCCTCAACATACGATCAAAACTGCACCCAACATTTCCGTGGCTAGGCCAGGCAGTCGTTAAGTGAGTTTTCTCCCATTTTGTGACCTTTCTTGACACAGTTTGTTAAGTGAATCGCTGCAGCTGTTAAGTGAGTCACCCCGTTGTTAAGTGGCTCTTGCTTCTCTCGGACATTGTCTGTCAGAAGCTAAGAAAAGGGGGTCAAGTCAGCCTGGGACACCGTAATCGTCATAAATACGAGTCGGTTGCAAAGCGGCTGAATTTTGATCACCGGAGTGCGTGGACGCTGCAAGCGTCGTAAGCGGGGGGAAAACATCCACAAAATCCCTTTTTCCAAAGCGTTGACCACTGAAAGCCTTGCATGAGGAGAGTGGCACGGAAGCCCTAATAAATAAACAGATAACTCTGCCGTTGGCATATCACGTACAAACCTTTCCTCCTGCAATCCAGTGTTTTTACGGGAAACGCGTAGGTGTGACAAAGCGAAGAGTCAAACTCAGGTCTGGCAATTTCAGGTTTTGGGGCCGGGGGTAGGTCGGCTTTGTCGCCGCAGAGCTGCTCGACTTGTATCTCCTTGAGCTTTCGTCCTTTCGCTTCTTCCGGTTGTGCACATTTCGCGTAATTGGCCAAGTTCCTGTTCCTCGGAAGCCGCAGCATGGTGACCAGCGACTCCATCTGACAGCTGCAGTGCCAGGGGTTGTCGTACAGGCGCAGGTAGCTCAAGAAAGGCATGTAGATGAACACCTCCTCCGACAACACCTTGAGCTTATTGTGCTGTAGCAAAAGGGTGGTCAGTTTGTTCAACCCCCAGAACGCTTGATCCTCGATTCTGGAGATCTGGTTTTGTTGTAAATCGAGACTTTTCAGTTTTTGGAATTTGGAGAACATGTTGTTCTTCAGCTTACGGAGGGCGTTCTGGGCCAGGAGCATGTGCTTTAAATCTTCCGGCCATTCGGGCAGGACAAATGTCAGTCTCCTATCTTGACAATCTAGGTATTTCTCAAACAGGTAGGTATAGACGTCGCAGGGAGGATTCGGGGTGAAGCGCTTCACCAGCCCTGCTCCTTTCCCTAAGCCGTTTCTCCTCCCGCTGTTGGCTTTCTTCCTCCCGTTTCCATTTCGTCCTTTCCTCAGATCAGCCCCCTGACTAAAGACAAGTAGTAGGATGATAGTAACCATTTGCATCCTGACATCCAGCTGGCCCCAACTGCTTTGTACGACAGCTGGAACCGTGCAAGAGGGCTCCTTTGAAATCTGACTTCCGAGAGAGAGTCCGTATGACTGAGGCGCAAGCTGGGGTGTATGAAGTTTCTCTGTTCGGGGAGGGGAAAAAAACAACAATGCAGAGTGTTAACAAAGATGTTGAGGGGACACTTGACAGAAGAAATGGAACCCAAAAGTATAGGGTTTCCTGCCTGAGCAGGGGGTTGGACTAGAAGACCTCCAAAGTCCCTTCCAACGCTATTATTCTATTCCTCGGATGGCCTGGAGCGAAACGTCCAGAAGCCATTGCAAAAACAATAGGGGCAGAAGTGTATCCTAAACCATATCCTGAGTCTTCGGAGAAGGGCGGGATATAAATGGAATTAAAATAAATAAAAAAAATAAATATTCCCAAGGTTGTATACAAACCAAGTCATTTCCCCCCTCCTAATGTGCATTGATGTGTTCAGCTACGACGTACTATTTTAAAAGATTGCTTTAATTCTATTTCCTGCTTAATGTAAATCTTCTCATTTTTGTTGAGGAATCTGTTGAGTTTCTTCTTTCCAATTGATTTAATTAAGCGAACACATATGCCTATGGGATAAAAAAAAATGCACAGCAAAGCATTTAGCTGCTCTTTGCTAAGCCAAGCTAAACCTGGATCCAATTTATAGTAAGTGCCCTTAAATAACTAATGCTAAATAGCTTCTACTGTTTGTGCCCAAAATAGATCATCCTATAAATAATGTAATATAAACCTTTCTTGGGTCAAATTTGATGACTCATACTTTCAGGAACCAAAAATTTATATTGTTATTTCTCTTGCCTTACCAGTTGGAGACTGGTTTAATGGATACGGTTTCTCTGTTTTTTAGGCCAGTGTATGAATTTACAAGAGTTAAATGTTTCCAAGTATCAAGGGTTAAACGTAAGTATTACCCTTACAAATGTAAAACGAAGTTAAGACGTTCCAATTTTGATTTCTGCAAAAATTTGTAGCATTTTGAGTTCTGCAGAAAACGTCCTATGAAATATGCCTTGGGTATAAAAACTCTGTGTGTGTGTGTGTGTGTGTGTGTGTGTGTGTGTGTAAGATAGATAGATAGATAGATGATAGATAGATAGATAGATAGATATAGATATAGACATAGATAGATATAGATAGATAGATAGATAGATAGATAGATAGATAGATAGATAGATAGATAGATATAGATAGATAGATTGTTAGATACAGAGACAGATAGATATAGAGATAGATAGAAATAGATATACAGATATATATATTTAGTTTTCGTAGATTTTCACGGGTATAGGTATGTAGGTCTTGGCGTATTCGGGTCTTTTCCCGTGTAGGATTGAGGGTGTCTTGGCGATGTTTCGACGAGGTCCCACTCGTCATCTTCAGGCTGGTGTCTTCGGTTTCGTGCTTGTGCGAGCGAAGCGTGATCGGAGCTGCCGTCTCTCTATATAAATATTGTTGAGGATGTCCACCACAGCGCAGATGTCGAGGAGGGGGTTCCCCATTCCAAAGAGGACATTTGCACTAAGGGCGGCCCGTCACTGCTCGCAAGACTGCCCCCCCCGCGCCATGGCTGCCCTCAGTGAAAGTGTCCTCTTTGGAATGGGGAACCCCGTCCGCGACATCTGCGCTGTGGTGGACAAAGACTTCCTCGACAATATTTATAGAGAGACAGCAGCTCCGATCACGCTTCGCTCGCACAAGCACGAAGCCGAAGACACCAGCCTGAAGATGACGAGTGGGACCTCGTCGAAACGTCGCCAAGACACCCTCAATCCTACACGGGAAAAGACCCGAATACGCCAAGACCTACATATATATTTAGATATATAGATAGATATAGATATATAGATATAGATATATAAATATATACTAATCGAGAGAACTTATATTCCGTAGATAGCTAGAACATAGATACAATCGTTTTATACATACTCAGGTAGTCCTCGACTTACGACCACAATTGAACCGAACATTTCTGTTGCTAAACGAGACATTTGTTAAGTGAATTGTGGTCCATTTTAAAACCTTTCCTGCCACGGTGGTTAAGCGAACCAGTGCAGATGTTAAGTCAGTAACAAGGTTGTTAAGTTAACCCGGCTTTCCCCCTCTACTTTGCTTGTCAGAAGGTCGCAAAAGGGGATCACGTGACCCCGGGGACGCTGCAACCGTCACAAGTACATGCCAGTTGACAAGCATCTGAATTTTGATCACGTGATCACAGGGATGCTGGGATGGTTGTAAGAGTGAAAAACAGTCATAAGTCACCTTTTTCAGCGCCGTTGTAACTTTGAACGGTCGCTAAATAAACTGCGGTAAGTTGACGATGACCTCTACTGATGAAGGGAGCTTAGATACAATAGACAGAACTTAGATAAATAGTTTTTATACATGTACATCAGAAAAATCTGAGCCCAAAGTTTCTGTTGCTACGCCAGAGGGTCGTTCTATGAGTTCTATGAGTTTCACATGACGGCTGCAGGCCACTCAATCGAAATTCAGATGCCTGGCAACTGACTCGTATTTATGACCATTGGGGGTCTTCAAACTTGGCCTTTTTATGACTTGTGGACTTCAACTCCCAGAATTCCTCAGTCGGCCATTTTGGTGAAACCGCGGGCTTGGATCCAGGATGACTGGTGGACTTCAACTCCCAGAATTCCTCAGCCAGCGTGCCTGTCTCAGGAATTCTGGGAGGGGTCTTCAAACCTGGCCCTTTTATGACTGGTGGACTTCCAACTCCCAGAATTCCTCAGCCAGCGTGCCTGGCTGAGGAATTCTGGGAGTTGAAGTCCACCAGTCATAAAAGGGCCAAGTCTGAAGACCCCTGGTATAGAGTGACTGTATCTCACTTTGCAAAGTAAAACCAAGTCTGGCTTTCCTTTCTGACCAGGATGAATTAATCAGACACGTGGCGGAAAGTTGTTCAGCTCTTCTTCACTTGGATTTATCTCACACGGACATTTCAAACAGAACGCTTGCGCTGCTGCCTAGGTGATATCTAGAGATAAATACGTGTTTATACCGAAGAGCAATGGGTTGTAGGGACTGTATCTAACATAGAGGTCTTTCAATGCTGTCTTTCTTAAACCATCTGTCTTAGCTTCACCTTGGTTTCTTTGAAGCGTAGCAACATCGCAACCTACTCGCCTTTGGAGGTTGTGGGTAGTGTGCTGCATCACTGGAGGGTTTTGCCGAAAGAGATTGGACAACTGTTTGTCTGAAATGGTGTAGGGCAGGGGTCCCCAACCTGTTGGCCACAGCCCGGTAGTGTGTCACGGCCTGCTAGTCACCGGGCTGCGGGATAGGCTGGACAGTGTGCTTCTGTGTGCGCGCACACTCCCTCACTTGCACTAGCGCCACGGCTACGGGGTGCAAAAACGACACCATGCCACAGGGCGTAAAAACGGAACTCGGGCGCAAAAATGGGACACCGCTGCACCATGGGGCGCGAAAATGGGACACCGCCGCCATGCCTCAGAGCGCAAAAACGGGCTGCTGCTGGGTCACGGGGTGCGAAGAGGCCACCGCCATACCACAGGGCACAAAAACGGGCCACCGCCACGCTGCAAGGCACAAAAACAGCCGTCGCCGCGCCACAGGGTGCAGAAGCAAGGCGCTGCGCCATGCAAGAACGGGGCAGGCCTAGTGAGTATCATGCAGGTGCTAGCCCCGCCCCGTTTGCGGCACACGTGTGCTCTCAGCCCCGCACGCACTCACGCGCACACGTGTAAACTGCTTCCCCCTCCCTTTTTTTCCGGTCCGCCACCCGACAAAGGTTGGTGACCTCTGGCGTAGGGTCTCCTGTTTGAGCAGGGGGTTGGACTAGAAGACCTCCAAGGGTCCTTTGCAACTTTTTTATTTTGTTATCCAAGAAAAATCCAGTCCAATCCCTGTGACACCCCCCACAGGCTGGGAAGCAGATTATATGCTAGTGACACCCCACCCCCCAATGATAATACAATAAATGGAAATATATACAGGCAGAGGTATATACAGGCAGTCCTTGACTGTTTAGCGACTGTTCAGAGTTATAGTGACAGTTTTTCACACTTAACCACCGTTGCAGCATCCCTGTGGTCACGTGATCACAATTCGGCCGCTTGGCAACTGGTTCATACTTATGACGGTTGCAGTGTCCCGGTGTGTGTGTGTGTTATGTGATCCCCTTTTGACAAGCAAAGACAAGGGGAAAAAAAATCCAGATTCACTTCTTAAAACAACCATGTTACTTAAGGAGTGCAGCGATTCGCCGAACAACTGTGGCAAGGAAGGTTGTCGAAACAGGGCAAAAAAAAAAAAATCGCTTCACAGCTGTCTTGCTTAGCAACGGAAATTTGTGGCCCCCAATTCTAGTCGTTAAACTGAGGATTACCTGTAACTTAGCTTAACCCACCTCCTGTGGCTGCTCTTAATGGAGATAAAATGAAACAATGGCCTTTTATAGCCCTCCTGGGGCAAAGGGGAGATATTCTTCTAGCAAATACAGTATTTCAAAACCTCTATTTGTTATGTCACTATGACAATTCTCCATTCCACCACGCGAACCTGTGCAGAGACTTGAGTTCTTCAAGTCCACCCAGTTAATTTCTGAGTAATCCAAAAGGGCGAAATTTAAACTCATCAGATTTGCAGACCGCACCAAACTTGGCAGGGATAGCCAACGTTCCAGAAGATTGGCTTAAGATACATACCACTTGAACGCTGGGCCCCATCTAATAAAATAAAATTCAGTGGCCTACATTTAGGCAAGAAAAAACAAATGCACAGGTATAGTGTAGGGGGTACCTTGCTCAATAGTAGCAACTGTGAGAGGGATCTCGGAGTCCTAGTGGACAATCCATTAAATACCAGCCAGCCCCGTGCTGCAGCTGCCAAAAAAGCCAACACAATCCTAGGCTGCATGAACAGAGGGATAGAATCAAGATCACGTGAAGTATTAATAACACTTTACAATGCCTTGGTAAAGCCACACTTGGAATACTGCATCCCGTTTTGGTCACCACGATGTAAAAAAGATATTGAGACTCCGGAAAGCGTGCAGAGAAGAGCGACAAAGATGATCAGGGAACTGGAGGCTAAAACATACAAGGAACGGTTGCTGGAATTGGGTATGTCTAGTTTAATGAAGAGAAGGATGAAGGGGGACATGATAGCACTGTTCCAATATTTGAGGGGCTGCCCCAAAGAAGAGGCAGTCAAGCTATTCTCCAAAGCCCCTGAAGGCAGGACAAGAAGCAACGGATGGAAACTAATCAAGGAGAGAAGCAACCTGGAACTAAGGAGAAACTTCCTGACTGTTAAGAACAACTAACCAGTGGAACTGCTTGCCACCAAAAGCTGTGAATGTTCCAACACTGAATGCTTTTAAGAAGAGATTGGACAGTCATTTATCTGAAATGGTATAGGGTTTCCTGCCTGAGCAGGGGGTTGGACTAGAAGACCTCCAAGGTCCCTTCCAACTCTGTTATTCTGTTATTCAGTGTTCCATGCATTGTCTTCTCTATCTTATAATATAAATTCAGCTCCTGCCTTTGAGCTCCTAGCGTGACTCAGTTCCACTTAAGAATCAATTGCTTAGGAAACAGAGATGCCACTGAAAGCTTGCAAGCCAATATTAATTTTCTGCAAAAATATACCAAGCACGCCCAATTATGGTTAACACCAAAGCAGAGAAGCCGTTGCTTCAATAATCAGAAACGACGGTTATAATTTACGGTGGTAAATACATCTGGCAAGAAATCCCCCCCAAAATTATTTTTTTTAAGAAAAGACAAATGTCAATTGCAGTGTCCCGGAGCCACGTGATCAACCTTTGCGATCTTCTTCACAAGCAAAGTCAACGGGGGAAGCCAGATTCACTTAACAACCGTGCTACTAACTTAACGATTACAACGACTCACTTAACGACTGCGGCAAGGAAGGTCGTAAGATGGGGCGAAATCCACTTAACAAAGTTTTCACTTAGCCACAGAAATTGTCAGGCCCAGTTGCGATCGTACGTCCACGACTACCTGGCTATCTGTTTATTTGTTTTATATCCCAGCTTTATTTATTAATGATTTACTAATTCTACAAGTAACTCAAGGCAGTGAACATAGCTAATGACTCCTCCACTTGGCTTATTTTCCCCACAACGAGGAGCCTGGGAGTGGCCGGCTGAAGGTCACCCAATTAGCTTTCATGATTAAGGCCGGGACTAGAACTCACCGTCTCCCAGTTTGTAGCCTGGTGCCTTAACCACTAGACCAAGCTGCCTCTCTGTTAGGCCGAGAGCATCAAAGGTTTAGCCTGGCCATTTTTGGATTATTGTGTGTAAGCAAATAAAGAAGTGAACTCTGGCTGAATTGTGGCCTGACAGTAATGGAGCAGGGAGCCGCTGGCTTACAGGACATCCCCGGAGTTACATCAACATATTCATTAAAGTGAGTCCATTTATCATATGGGTGACTAAGAAAAAAAGTTACCGGTAGAGACAAATATTTATTTCGCCCTTTATTTTATTTTGCCTTTGCCTTGAGACCTTGCAGCGTGCTCTTCCCATGTTTATCCAAAGACCAGCGCCCCTCATTTCAAATGAACTTCCTTTGAGATAAATATTTTTAGAACTGCAGCCAAGTGGAGGATCGGCAGACACATCGTAAACATGCACGGTTATTCACATTTATTTGATTTGTATTTAATTATAGAGAGAGAAGGACCAAGGGTGACATGACAGCAGCCTTCCAATCTCTCAGGGGCTGCCCCAAAGAAGAGGGAGTCAAGCTATTCTCCAAAGCGCCCGAAGGCAGGACAAGAAGCAACGGATGGAAACTAATCAAGGAGAGAAGCAACCTGGAACTAAGGAGAAACTTCCTGACAGCTAGCACAATTAACCAGTGGAACAACCTGCCTCCAGATGTTGTGAATTTTCCAACACTGGAAGTTTTTGAGAAGAAACTGGGCAGCCATTTCTCTGAAATGGTGTAGGGTTTCCTGCCCGAGCAGGGGGTTGGACTAGATGACCTCCAAGGTCACCTTCGAACTTCACTTTTTGGAGTTGCAAGGCCAGCTGAGAGGCAGAGCCAAAGGATGAGGGAGGAACCCACAGAATATTTTAGTTTATTACAGAATAATAGAATTGGAAGGGACCTTGAAGGCCATCTAGTCCAACCCCCTGCTCAGGCAGGAAACCCTATCCCATTTCAGACAAATGGCTGTCCAGTCTTTTCTTAAAAACGTCCGGTGATGGAGCACCCATAACTTCTGGTGGCAAGCTGTTCCACTGGTTAATTGTTCTCAAGTCAGGAAATTTCTCCTTAGTTCCAGGTTGCTTCTCTCCTTGGTTAGTTTCCATCCGTTGCTTCTTGTCCTGCCTTCGGGCGCTTTGGAGAAGAGCTTGACTCCCTCTTCTTTGGGGCAGCCCCTGAGATACTGGAAGGCTGCTATCCTGTCCCCCCTTGTCCTTCTCTTCATTAAACTAGACCTACCCAATTCCAGCAGCCCTTCCTTATATGTTTTAGTCTCCAGTCCCCTAATCATCTTTGTTGCTCTTTTGAAATATAGAATAATAGAGTTGGAAGGGACCTTAAGAGATCTTCTAGTCTAACCCCTTGAAACCCTATCCCATAGCAGACCAAAGGTTGTCCACTCTCTTTTTGCTTTTTGCTTTATTTTGAGTTAGCTTTTGCTGACTGGATAAAATTGCCTTAAAACGTTGTCCTAAGCTGCATTTATTGAAGAACGTGATCTGTCCGCCCTTAATAATAGATTGCGATTTCCTTTCTGCAGGCTTTCATTTTTGGTTATTGTGGGATTGCAACTCCCCCTCCCCCCGCAGCTACGCTATAATTGCATAAAACCTTACAGTTTTCAACATGATCATGCCTATATCTGCACTGTACCAAAATAGAAGCCAATTGTGGAAGTTTTAGCGTCCCACTCAACGTCTTCCCATCGTCCAATTTTACCTACATTGTTTCTCATTTGTCTTCAATGATTCTTGTCGATAGATCTCACTAACTGCCACGGTTATCTATGTTTATTCAGCAATAAATCTCACCACCGGCAGTGAGACTTACTCCTAGGTAGCTGTACAAAAGGTGACCACGTTTATTTTGATTTGGTCCCGTTAATTTTTTTTAGTCCATCGGTCATACACCAGAGCCTTATTATTGCTATTTAATTTAACTTAGCAGTCTTAATTTAATGCAATTTAATCTTACAAAAAGAGCGTGGCTGTTGTTATCATTTACTTTTAGTTTGAGCCTCAGTACACTTACAAGCAGCTAGAACACCGATTTAACTTCTGGCGGCTTTTATTCTCCTTTCAATTGAGCTGTGATTTCACATGGCAATAATTAATATATTCTGTGCCGCCCTGTCGCCAAGTTAACGTTACAACTCTTTTTTTGTTGTTTTTTGGGTCAGTCGAAATTTGCCAATGATTCACGCATTTCTAATTTGGGACGGAGGCCTTTCAATTCTCAGCCAAGCCGAAGCTAAGCTTTGCCTTTCCCCAGTTTCATGACATTTACTGTTTCCAGCAAATTCAGGCATCTATGTGTCCGCTCAGAAACTCAGCTGTTTCCGAAGAGCCCAGAAAAGTGCGTGCAGGATTGCAGCATTGTAAAAATGGGAAGAAGGGAAAAGAAAAAAAAAGCAGTTTAAGGCATTAAGCATTAAGAACAAAAAAAAAATGAAGAATTTTAAGTGGGGTGTTGTTTGTTTGTGTGTGTGTGTTGGGGGGGGGGGGAAAGCCCGTTAAAGCCTTAGCATCCACCCCGGTGGTTAGACAGAACTTCCAGTTAAGAGTCTTATCAGATTGCATCAGAAATCCGAGTGCAAAGAGATAAATTCCTTTTTGTTTTAAACCCCCCACTTCTTTCTTTCCGACGAAGGTGCGTCCCCAATCTACAGTATTTAAGCCTGGCGCACTGCAGGAAATTCACAGACAAAGGGTTACAGTACCTGGGCAACGGAAGAGGATGTCACAAGCTTCTGTATCTGGACATCTCAGGCTGCCTGCAGGTTTGCATTTCGTTTTTCCTTTCCATGCTGCAAGCAGAGCCGTCCTTGGGAGGACTGACGTTATCCGACGCTCATGGTATACTGAAGGAGTGCAAAGTCCCCCGCTGCAAACTCCAGCGGTTTTAAATTACATTTCCACAGCTGCTTTAATTTTTTTTTTCTTCCCCTGGAGGGATCGCACTATAGGCGTTTGGCTCTTCTCCAGCGGGCAGTCTTAACTCTAAACAAGTCCCTTATTGCATAATGAAAGCATGGACTATTTTCTGCAGCGGGCTTGAAGAGAGGCGTGCTTTTCTTTTCGAGGCACGAACTTCCCCGTCTACGGTTTGAAATCCCAGCTGAAAAGATAACCAGATAACCTGCAACTTTTAACGGCCGCCATTCGCCCCCCCCCCCCCCGTAGCTTTTGTCGCAAAGCGAGACGCCGCTTAAGTGAGTTCTTCTCCGTTTTGCGACCCTTTCCCGCCGCGGTTGTTAAAGAGAATCACTGCCAGATGTTCAGCTAGGAACACGGTTGTTAAACGAAGCTGGCTTCTCCCCCACCCCTACCCCCGTTAACTTGGCTTGTTAGAAGGTCGCAAAAGGGGATCACATCACCCCCACATACACCCCCCACCACTTTTATCTTCCTTCCTTCCTTCCTTCCTTCCTTCCTTCCTTCCTTCCTTTCTTTCTTTCTTTCTTTCTTTCTTTCATCTTTATCTTTCAGATCTATCTATCTCAGTTTCTATCAATATCTATGTATCATCTATCTTTATCATCTATATCTATCATCTGTCTATATCATCTGTCTATATCTATATATCTTTCTTATCTATCATCTATCTATATCTATCTGTCTATCTCTCTACCTACCTACCTACCTACAGTGGTGGGATTCAAATAGGTGAACAACCGGTTCTCTGCATGGATGCCACTTCTGGAAGTCCATTCTGGGCCTGGGCAACAAAAAATTAGCTACCGGTTCTGGCAAAGTGGTGCAAACCGGCTGAATCCCACCACTGCCGCCCCCTCCCCCCCAGGACATTATGACCGTCATAAATATGTGTCAGTTGCCAAGCCTCTGACTGTAAATCACGTGACTACGGGGATGCTGCAACAGTCATAAGTGTGAAAAGTCCTAATTCACTTTTTCCCAGTGCCGTTGTAACTGTGAGTGTTTACTAAGTGAACTGTTGTTGTAAGTCAAGGACTTACTGAGTCTCAAATTTCTGTTGCTAAGAGAGAGAGAGAGAGAGAGAGATTAACGAAGATTTGGCCCGTTTTATGACCTTTCTGGCCACAGTTGTTAAGTAAACCACTGCAGTTAATAACACGGTTGTTAAGCGAACCTGTTAAGTTTGTCAGAAGGTCGCAAAAGGGGATCACGTGACACCCCCACCCCCACCCCGGGACATTGCAGCCGTCATAACTAGGAGCCATTTGCCAAGCATCCCAATTTTGGATCCTATGAACATCAGGATGCTGCAAGGGTCCTCAGGGGGAGAAACGGCCCTAAGTCCCTTTTTTCACTGCCGTTTTAACGGCAGTGATCACCCTTAAATAGACAGGAAATAGATCTAGAATCTATATTTGTTTTTAGTTGCATAGGTAGTCCTTGACTTATAACCACAATTGGGATGGGAATTTGTTAAGCGATGAGGTTGGGACTGGAACAACGTTAAGCGATGGGCTGAGTCGTGCCCAATTTTGTAAACTTTTTTTTTTGCTGCGCTGATGAAGTGAAACACAGGGTTGTTAAGTGAATCTGGCTTCCCACATTGACTTTGCTTGCCTGAGGTCCCCTAACACAGGGGGTCCCCAAACCCTGGTCCGTGGAGAAGCACCGGTCCATGGCATGCCAGAAACTGGTCCACACAAACAACTGTTCTATTCTATTCTATTCTATTCTATTCTATTCTATTCTATTCTATTCTATTCTATTCTATTCTATTCTATTCTATTCTTTATTTCTAATTCTATTCTATTCTAAATTCTATTCTATTCTAAATTCTATTCTATTCTATTCTATTCTATTCTATTCTATTCTATTCTATTCTATTCTATTCTAAATTCTATTCTATTCTATTCTTTATTTCTAATTCTATTCTATTCTAAATTCTATTCTATTCTAAATTCTATTCTATTCTATTCTATTCTTTATTTCTAATTCTATTCTATTCTAAATTCTATTCTATTCTAAATTCTATTCTATTCTATTCTATTCTATTCTATTCTATTCTATTCTATTCTATTCTATTCTATTCTATTCTATTCTATTCTATTCTATTCTATTCTATTTTTCTAATTCTATTCTATTCTGTTCTGTCCTGTCCTGTCCTGTCCTGTCCTGTCCTATCCTATTCTTTATTTCTAATTCTATTCTATTCTATTCTATTCTATTCTATTCTATTCTATTCTATTCTATTCTATTCTATTCTATTCTATTCTATTCTATTCTATTCTATTCTATTCTATTCTATTCTATTCTATTCTATTCTATTCTATTCTTTATTGTCTCCTTACACTAGGGAGTTGCAGATCTATTATACGACAGTAAAGAGAAGATTTCTGCAAAGGCTATAACCATTCTTTTCACTGTTCAACCTTTCATTGCTCTTTCTTAAGAAATTTCAAAAGAAATTTTAAATCGCTGAATAGTGATTTAAGGTACAAGCAGCTTAGTTTGCAGCCTCTCCTCAAGAGTGCTATAATCTAACTCCAAGTTTCAGTTAAATCATAATTACAAATTATTTCCAGGGAACTGAGTCACCCAGCTCAGTAAAGTACTCAGCTGGTGTTTTTAAGTGTTCTTGTTGCAATGGATTTGGATGAGGTCGTTGGAGAAGCAACTGTTTTTATTAGCTAGGATCAACACAGCATTTCAAGGTGGGAAGGCGAGAGAAGAGTTACACTGACTGCTGCACAGATTGTCCTTGACTTACAACCAAGTCACAGCCGCATTGAGAACGGTGACTTGTGACCATTTTTCACACCTGCGACCATTGCAGCATCCCCAGGTCACATGATCAGAATCCGGCAACTGGCGTGCATCGCTGACAGTTGCACAGTCGCGGGGGTCACGTGATCCCCTTCTGGTGACCTTCCCAGCTGGTGTCCGAGAAGGCAAAGTCAGTGGGGAAAGCCAGACTCCTTTAACAACCGCACGATTCACCTACCAACGGGGTGGGGGGGCCAAAAAGCCTTGTCAAACGGGGGGGGGCAAAACTCAACCACCGGCTTAGCAGTGGACATTTTCTCCTCCGTTGTGGAGGATTTCCTGCAATTCAGACTGCAGTGGCGGCTCAACAGATGGGGAGCATTTTGGCCCTGGTGATTTAGCATCCAAGCATCCTCCCGCAATAAATCGCCCGATGAAGCCTTTGTCATAGCAATGGCTGAGCGATTTTTCTAAGGCTAAGCTGTCGTAAATCATTGCCGGGGTCGGGGAGAAACGAGAGACAGCTGGTAATGTCGAGTCAGCAACTCGGCCTGTTCTGCACTTCAGATCTGGCAAGGAAACTCTCGAAGAGCTTAACGTCTCTGGATTGCTTTTGTGCCTCTGTTTGCTCAAAGGATTTCAGTCTCTGCTCTTCCGACACCTCCGAAACCCAACATTTCAGAATTTATAAATGCGTTTTGCTTATTTTTCACCGGAGCCATCAGGCTTTTTCCAAACATTGCGGTCCTGCTGTGTACACTGGAAGGATTAAATGTGGCTCGTGCAATAATTCATACTCGACACTGTAAGCCTAATTAACTGCTTGCATTTAGCTTCCCTTGACTTTAGGAAAGCTATGGCTCAAGCTCTGGGGGCTACAGAATTCGTCTCCCAACCCTTTCGGCGGGAGGTAAATCTTTTAAAATTGCACCCGTGGCCACCGATCTGGAAGAGCAGGCAGAGATAAATGCAGATTTCTCTCCGCTTTCGCTTCGCTCTTGTCTAGAGCAGGGCTTTTCAACCTTTTCACCCACTGTACCACTTTTAGGATACGGCAGGATCCGAGTACCACCAGTCGCCTAGCAAGGTGTCAAAAACTTGATGACCAAAAAGAAAAAAAAAGGGAAAAAAGTGATGAAGTACAGGTAGTCCTCGACTTACAACATTTCGCTTAGTGACTGTTCGAAGTTACAGTGGCACTGAAAAAAGTGCCCCCCCCCAAGCCACAGCCGAGCAAGACGCCTGCCTGCCCGCCCGGCGGCGCTCTTCCTCCTGTCCGAGGTTTTCGTTGTTGTGAGCATTTCTGTTGAGGATTGGCAGCGGGTGTGGAGTGGGGGGGGGTGTTTGTTTTTTATTTCCCTCCCCCTCTGCTGGGTGGTTGCAGCAGGTTTTGGTCACTTCACGTGACCCTGGGACACTGTGACCGTCATAAATAGGAATCAGTTGCCAAGTATCTGAATGTAAATCAGAAGACCCTGGAGATGCTGCAATGTTCCAGCTGATCGGTGCTTCTTCTGGGCTCAGCAAAAGCGCCAGGATTAGTGCCGAGCTCCAGCTGGAGTCTGGCGCTGATCCTGGCGCTTCCGCTGAGCCCCGACAGCCCTGCAGCTCCAGCCGTCTCTCGCTCAGGCTTGTGCAGTGCTGGCACCGATTCAGCTCATTCCCCTCCCCCACTACCACTTTTCCAGGATGGCCGCGTACCGCCTGCCAGGTGCCAATGTACCACTGGTGGTACCCGTAGCACTGGTTGAAAAGCCCTAAGGCCTATGGTGTCTGTCTGTCTGTCTCTCTCTCTCTCTCTCTGTGTGTGTGTGTGTGTGTGTTGTAGGAAAGGTCACAAAACAGGGCGAAACTCACTTAACAACTGTCTCAGAAATGTGGGGCTCCGTTGCGAACGTAAGTCAAGGACTGCCTGTGTTTTGTCTCTAGATTCGTGCTTAATACATTGCAGCAAACTGCTTATAATTAATTTCTGATATATATATATATATATATCAGATAACGGTGGAAGGCTTCAGGAATATCGCGAATAGCTGCAGCAGGATCCAGTGCCTGACAATTAACGAAATGCTGACACTTACCGACAGATGCATTCAAGTAAGAAAGGAGTCTTTCTTTTTTTTTTTTTTTACAATCTTGAATTTGGCTTTTGTCCTGAGAGTCTTAGGGACGAAAGAGCGACGACAGTTGAACACGCAGAATTTTTGCAGGTGAATGGGTGAGTTGGCATTACTTGGAAATACGGATAAGCCCCTGACGTATGACCACAATTCACCCCCAAATTTCTTTGGGGCAGCTCCAGGCAGAAAACCCTACACCATTTCAGACAAAACGCTGTCCAGTCTCTTCTTAAAAACTTCCAGTGTTGGAGCATTCACAGCTTCTGGAGGCAGGTAGTTCCACTGGTTAATTGTCCTCACTGTCAGGAAGTTTCTCCTTAGTTCTAGGTTGCTTCTCTCCTTGACTAGTTTCCATCCGTTGCTTCTTGTCCTGCCTTCAAGGTGCTTTGGAGAACAGCTTGACTCCCTCTTCTTTGGGGCAGCCCCTGAGATACTGGAATGCTGCTATCATGCCACCTCTAGTCCTTCTCTTCATTAAGCTAGATATACCCAATTCCTGCAACCGTTCTTTATATGTTTTAGCCTCTGTTCCATTCCATTCCATTCCATTCCATTCCATTCCATTCCATTCCATTCCATTCCATTCTATTCTATTCTATTCTATTCTATTCTATTCTATTCTATTCTATTCTATTCTATTCTATTCTATTCTATTCTATTCTATTCTGTTCTACATTCCTTCTATTCTATTCTATTCTGTATTTCTATTCTATTCTATTCTGTATTTCTATTCTATTCTATTCTATTCTATTCTATTCTATTCTATTCTATTCTATTCTATTCTATTCTATTCTATTCTATTCTATTCTATTCTATTCTATTCTATTCTATTCTATTCTATTCTATTCTATTCTATTCTATTCTACAACCTTCCATAACTCAATTAAAATATCAACCTAGTCTGTGTCTGATATATAAACAGATAAATTTGCTGTTGGGATTTTTTTTGGGAAAGAAATGGAAAACAAAACAATAAATGTCTATACAATTTTGCATGTGCTAGTCCAGGGGTCCCCAACCCCAGGTCCGTGGACCACTACCGGGCCACGGCACGCCAGCAACCGGTCCCCACAAACAAGCAAAGCCCCATCCGCGGGATGCAGGCAGCACACAAAAAACACGCCTGCTCGGGTCCGCGGGAAAAACCTCTCTCCAAGGAACCGGTCCCTGGTGCCCAAAAGGTTGGGGACCTCTGTGCTAGTCTATTCACCATACTTAAAAAAAGAAAGAAAGATTTTTGGAAAGGAATCGGGCAAATTAATAGCAGATGAAGCGGTGATAGGCAGAGGTCATGTTTCTGAAGACCAGTTGTTGAGAGATGCCAGGAATCGAAAGCAATGGAGCTTCTCTTGACCTCTGTAGAAACAGAACATTGGAGATTAAACAGACCCCTCCATCTGATCAAGCCTGTTTTTCAGGTTGAAACAGTGAAGGCCCCCATCATTTCCTCTGAGTGATTTGTCCAACATTCCAAAATCCCCCGTGTATCTCAGCTTTATTTAAACCATGAGCTCCACAGTTCCAGGGCACGCTTAGAAGATTTTTGAAAGACGCTGCCAAACAACCCCGAGGAGTTAATAGGAAATTTTGGGAACAGTATTTTGCTTTTTTTTTTTAAAGGCATTTTTTTTTTGGCCTCTGTTCTATTTCAGAATGCAATTCTTTCTCGGCCAAGTGTGGCTGGACACACAAGGAATTTGTCTGTCACTGTACATACAAGCAATAGTGATAATCACGATCATAGTATATACAACATGAAAATGCATTCATCATAAAACCTTGAAATACGACACTTCATCATAAATCATCAGATGCAATGCACACTGAGTTGATAGTCACAGAATACTAGCTAAGCGAACAACATAAATCATATTCGGATACTAAAACGAAATAAATTGTAAGATAGAAACCGCCAAGTTATAGTCATAAGAAGATAAGGATAGGTGATAGGAAAAGATGAGGAGTGTCATCGTAATACAGCTTTACTAAGTATTTTCACAGCGTTGTAGGAATTAGTTCAGCAGAGAGATGGCATGGGGGGGGGGAAACTGTCCTTTCGTCTAGTTTTTCTGGTGTGTGGTTACTACTGGTCTGCCTATCTTAAGAGGAAACAAGGAATTGATGGCTTTGAAGCCTTTCCTTTGATAATGCTTCCTAAAAAGGTAAAGGTAAAGGTTTCCCCGCACATACGTGCTAGTCGATTCCGACTCTAGGGACCGGTGCTCATCTCCGTTTCAAAGCCGAAGAGCCAGCGCTTGTCCGAGGACGTCTCCGTGGTCATGTGGCCGGCATGACTAGACGCCAAAGGCGCACGGAACGCTGTTACCTTCCCACCGGAGTGGTCCCTATTTTTCTACTTGCATTTTTACGTGCTTTCAAACTGCTAGGTTGGCAGAAGCTGGGACGAGTAACAGGTGCTCACTCTGCTACGCGGCACTCGGGATTCGACCCGCCAAACTGCCGACCTTCTGATCGACAAGCTCAGCGTCCTGAGCCACTGAGCCACCGCGTCCCTTGTTATGCTTCCTAATTCACCATAAATCCACTGTTTGGGTGTCCTAGGAGTGGATATGAAGTTTTTTTTTTAATCAAATTCACTTCCAGGTTTAATATTATATTACCGGTAGTTTTATATTAGCAGCCTGTCAACGCTGCTAATATCTATTATTTCTTGTTAAACACATGAACCCAGACATTATGCTGTTTGCTAAATATTGAGAATTTGGGAAAATCCTAACCCCAGTCTTGACCCCACCTCATTCCTAACCCTATAAAAACCAATAAAATTTATCAAAAAAGATGAAAGAAGAAGAAGAAGGAGAAGAAGAAGAAGAAGAAGAAGAAGAAGAAGAAGAAGAAGAAGAAGAAGAAGAAGAAGAAGAAGAAGAAGAAAGAAGAAGAAGAAGAATCACCCAGTTGCCAAGCAGCTGAATTTTGATCATGTGACCATGGGGATGCCACAACGGTCATACGTATGAAAAACGGTCGCAAGTCACTTTTTTTCCAGCGCCTTCGTAACTTCAAACAGTCGTTATAAATGAACGGAAGAGAATCCTGTGCCAGATTTGCCCTATGTTGGCAGGGGAATTCTGGGACTTGAAGTCCACAAAGTCTTAAAGATATTTTTTTTCTGGCCGGTCACTGTCCTGAGAAGTGGGAATGGGAATATTAATATTAATTTTGTATGAAATGGCATGGAGAATGAAGTTTATTTCCCTTTGTTGTTTTATCAAAAGGCGTTTTGTGAAAGGGTGTTGGCTGAATTGTTTCCTGCTCTCTTCAAGGCTTTGGTGCCAAAGTGCCAGAGGATTGAGTCGGTCGAATTCAATGAATCTCCACACGTGTCCGACGTTGGTCTCCAAGCTCTGCACGCCTGTCAACTTGTCAAAATGAAGATCCAAGGTTAGTGAAAAACGTAGTAGTTCTGGCACAGGTCCAGGGGAATTCTCAGTCAATCCAGGTCACGGTTGTCCCAAAGTTGCTACTACTACAATTAGTCCTCGACTTAACAACCACTCATTTAGCGTCCGTTCAAAGTTACAAAGGGTTTGAAAAAAAAAGTGACTTAGGACCAGTTTTTCACACTTATGACAAATTGCAGCACCCCCCCAGGGACACATGATCAAAATTCAGACGCTTGGCAACCGACTCGTATCTGTGACGGTTGCGGTGTCCTGGGGGAATCACGTGATCCCCTTTGGCGACCTTCTGACAAGTCAGCGGGGAAGCCAGATTCACTTAACAGCCGTGTTACTAACTGAACAACTGAAGCGATTCACTTAACGACTGTGGCGAGAAAGGTCGTTGAATGGGGTAAAACTTGCTTAATGTCTTGCTTAGCAACAGGAATTTGGGGCTGCGTTGTGGTGGGAAGTGGAGGACTTACCTGTGCAGCGTATATAGTGGTGGAAGTAGTTTTTTCCATGCTGGCTTAGAGTGATGTGATGGTGGGTTGTCTCAACAGGGAACAATCGGATTACGGATCTGACTTTCAAAGTCATCAGCAAATTCTGGCCCCAGATGAATCAAATTTGTGCCGTCAATTGCCAGAGAATAACCGATGTAGCTCTCAAGCTAATTGTACCGCTGGACCAAATTGTTATCCTCAATCTATCCGGCTGCACAAGGTATTGTTACCGTTACATGACGGAATAGTTCGTTTGAACGGAATTATTATTATTTTCTGTGCATCCTAAAGTGTTGGAGCTGATTGTGTTACATCCGTGTCAGAAAGAAAAAAAGGGTTCTCATGAAGCCAAAATGTGTACAAAAGGGGGGAAATGACTCAAATATCAATTAAATATAACATTAAACATATAGAATGTGATAGATAAGATGGATAGAGAGAGAGAGAGAGAGAGAGAGAGAGAGAGAGAGAGAGAGAGAGAGATGGAGAGAGAGAGAGAGAGAGAGAGATAAATTCTCCTCCCCTTTACATGATGGGTCTACAAATAATTATAAGCTTTTCCCATCCCTTGTTAAGAAGAATACTATATTAAATAAACAAATATTTCAGGTGAAGGGATCTCTCTCTGATAATTAAATTAACCCCAAATTACATGTAGGGGTTTTGAATGGCCAGCATCGTCAGAATAGCAAGAGTGATTTTTTTTTCTTTTGATATGCTGACTGAATTCTGACTATCGGTTGCTACGTGCCGTTACAATTGGCTGTTGCAGGTGGAAATTAAATGAGAATGCCATAGTATTTTATTACGTTCTTTTCTGTTTTAAAGTTTTAATAAAACAGGCCCTTAGCTGCAATCTTAAATTGAATTCCTTGAAAACAAATGTGATTAGGTGGGGTTGCCTTTTCAGTAAATTTGAATCCAGCTGTTAATAACCTGGCTAGCATACAAAGTTAGTTCCAATTATTTCCATGTTTAGTTTTTAAAGCAGGCAAACCTATCTGAAATATTAATAAAAATTGGCCTGGTGGCATTTTTTTTTTTAAAAAAATATAGCTCTGAATATTGACGTTGATTGCTGTATATTCAAAGTGTTTATCACCTTGCATTCAAATACTAAAATTATTTTTTAAAAAAACCTTAATTTTAGAATCGTGACTAAGATAAGAGTAAGTATTTTCTTTTTATGTTTCAGAATCGGTGATTCGGGAATAAAATCATTTGTCGATGGTCGTTCAGCTCCAAAATTAAAAGAACTCAATTTGGCTAATTGTTGCTACGTGTCTGACATTGCCCTCGTGAAAATATCTGAAAGGTATCACGTTCTAAGGCAGGGGTCTTCGAACTTGGCTCTTTTATGACTCGAGGACTTCAACTCCCAGAATTCCTGAGCCAGCCACGCTGAGGGGAAAGGGAGAGGTTTCCAAGCTGAGCCATGCTGGCTGAGGAATTCTGGGAGTTGAAGTCCACGAGTAATAAAAGGGCCAAGTTTGAAGACCCCTGTTCTAAGGGGTTTCTTATTTGCCGATCCTTAGCATAGGAAGTTTTAAAGAAGCATGTTTGGAAAAAGAGGCTGATTTTAACCATGATATGACATGTCTTTTAACATAATATAGCAACAGCTAATTGGGACTGAGAGTCACTGAAACCAGGAAGGGTCCCAGACCAAACAGTATTTGTTTATTTTTAAAATTTATTGACTGCCCACGTTACCACAGGGGAACACTGTGCAGCTTACAAACTTAAAAAACATTAGCATATATAATTATAAATATATAGTATATATAGTATATTATATATAGCTATAACTATATCTCTTATATCTATCTATCTATCTATCTATCTATCTATCTATCTATCTATCATCTATCTATCTATCTATCATCCATTATCTATTATCTCTATCTATATCTATCATAGATATAGAGATAGAGATAGTAGATAGATAGACTTTAGATAGATAAAGATAATAGATAATATAGATGATAGATGAATATAGATAAATAGATGATAGCTAGAGAAAAATGATAGATGAGAGAGAAAGGGATGGATAGATAGATAGATAGATAGATAGATAGATAGATAGATAGAGATAGATAGAGATAGATAGATAGATAGATAGATAGATAGATAGATAGATAGATAGATAGATAGATGATAGATAGATAGATAGATAGATAGATAGATAGATAGATAGATGAGAGAAAGGAATGGATGGATGGATGGATAGATAGACAGACAGACAGACAGACAGACAGATAGATAGATAATAGATATGATAGATGATATAGATAGATGATAGAGAGAGAGAGAGAAAGATGATAGGATAGAGATGATAGATAGATAGATAGATAGATAGATAGATAGATAGATAGATAGATAGATAGATAGATTGATAGGACCCCACTGGGTGTTAGAGTTTGTAATAATTCGTAATAATTATTCTGGGGGTTTAAAGCCATAAGATATCTAGCTTTGAGCCGGTCCCAAGATGGACGCAGCAGACTGAATGGATGCCATTCATACAGTTCTGGCATCCTTCACACCCATCACCAGGATTAAACAAAATTTTCTCTCTAGCTGTGGAAACATCCAAACCCAACACGGTTCCGTGAAGCTTCGCCGGCAGCACACAAAGAAGCCTTGGTGTTGCGAAATGGCACGGACCTCACACGAACGAAGCCAGGATGTCGTTCGGAATTTTAAAACTGAGTTACATTTAATTCATCAAGAGAGACTGTGTGGTAATGCCACCGTTTGGAAGGAATGAAACCCTTCCCAAAAAAAGGAAAAAAAAAAGAAATAGATCTCCTTTCCAAGGAAGGGAAGGTTCCAGAAAGTCTTCCAACATATGGACGAAGGCGTAGGCGCTACAAAATCCAAAAGGTTTTATCTGTGTGTATGCGGGTCTGTGTGTCTGTGTATTTGTGTGTGTGCATGCATGCTTTATGTCCCTTCTATCACTTGAAAGATTCACTTTAATTTTCTTAGTTGGAATGTGCTGTGTAGGGATTCCTCAACTTACGATGGTTTATTTATTGACCATTCAGAGTCGCAACAGCACTGAAAAAAGAGACTTATCCTTTTTCACACTTACAAACGTGGCCACTCTCCCATAGTCACGTGATCAGAATTGAGACGCTTGGCAACCGACTCATATTAATGACGGTTGCAGTGTCCCAGGGATGATGTGATCCCCTTTTGTGTCTTTCCAACAAGCAGAGTCCAGATTCACGTAATGACCGTGTTACTAACTGAGCAACGGCAGTGATTCACTTAGCAACAGTGTCAAGAAAGGTCGCAAAACGGGGCAAAACTCACTTAACAAATGTCTCGCTTAGCAACGGACTACCTGCATGTGCCAAAGACGTTTTATAGCATAAGTAAGCAACATTTCAAAAAATTTTCTCCTATCTTTTCTTTAGGTGCCCAAATCTAATTTATTTGAATTTGCATAATTGCCAACTTGTGACGGATGCCGGGATTCAGGCTATGACAGCGATGGCTTCGTTAGCCTATCTCAATATTTCACGAATAGCCATCACGGATCAGGTGAGGTCCCAGAAGATGGAAAATCTATTGCTAGGCTTGATTTCTTGAATATGTGTGGGGTGTTTGTGGGGTTTTGTGGATCATTGTCATGTTTCTTGTGTGTCCACTCACACTTGGCCAATAAAGAATTCAATTCAATTCAATTCAATTCAATTCTATTCTATTCTATTCTATTCTATTCTATTCTATTCTATTCTATTCTATTCTATTCTATTCTATTCTATTCTATTCTATTCTATTCTATTCTATTCTATTCTATTCTATTCTTCATTCCTATTTCCTATCCCATTCTATGCTATTCCCTATCCTATCCTATCGCCTATCCAATCCAATCCTATCCTATCCTACTCTATCCTATCCTATTCTATTCCAATATCTTTTCTACTCTACTCTACTCTACTCTACTCTACTCTACTCTACCCTACCCTACCCTACCCTACCCTACCCTACCCTACCCTACCCTACCCTACCCTACCCTACCCTACCCTACTCTACTCTACTCTATTCTATTCTATTCTATTCTATTCTATTCTATTCTATTCTATTCTATTCTATTCTATTCTATTCTATTCTATTCTATTCTATTCTATTCTATTCTATTCTATTCTATTCTATTCTATTCCTGTACAATTTCTGTTTGCCATTTGGCAACACCAATTACCTACTTTCAAAAATTTACAGTATTGGGGTGTCTTTTGTGATTCAGATAGCCTTCCTGGCCTTTGGGGTGCCGGTGGTGGCGTGGAGAAAGAGATTTTGTACAATAATAATTATTGTTATATTAGATGGCGAGTGCATTAACATTGGTTTAAAATGTCAACAGGGTTTGGAGAGCCTTGGCAGACATTTGAAAATTAAGGAGATTATTCTGTCGGAGTGTAGGCTGATTTCTGACACAGGGATGAAGGTAAAATAACATACAGGTGTCACATCTGTGACTCTGTTGGATTTGCTGTGTTAATACTTTGAGATTTTGTTTAATATAAAATTAATTGTCATTCTCATAGAAGTGTTACGCTTGCTATCTGTGGGACTCAAATTCATCCCTATCTTTAGAGTAGAACAGAACAGAACAGAACAGAATAGAATAGAATAGAATAGAACAGAATAAAGAATAGAACTCATCATCTCCTGGTGATTGGCCCAAAGTCATCCAGTTAATTTTCATGGCTAAGTTGGAACTAGAACTCACATCTCCTGGTGATTGGCCCAAAGTCCTCCAGTTGGCTTTCACAGCTGAGCTGGGACTTGAACTCACCATCTCTTAGTGATTGGCCCAAAGTCATCCAGTTAATTTTCATGGCTAAGGTGGAACTAGAACTCATATCTCCTGGTGATTGGCCCAAAGTCATCCAGTTGGCTTTCATAGCTGAGGTGGGACTTGAACTCAGGGTCTCCCACATGTGAATGATCGGAGCAGCCTCTGAACCGAGAGTGCTGTGTCCAGACTGAACAAGTCTTAGGTGTCAAAAGTTCTCCACCAATGGACTGGAAATAATTGGTGAACATTTTCAAGCAGTATTCTCTGTCCCAGGGGTAGGCAAACTTGGCTCTTTTATGACTCGTGGACTTCAACTCCCAGAATTCCTCAGCCTCTGGGAGTTGAAATCCACGAGTCATAAAAGAGCCAAGGTTGCCTACCCCTGCTCTATCCTAAAACCAGGCCAGAATTACATCCTGTAAACGGTGTGAAAAAGATGTTGAGACTCTACAAAGAGTGCAGAGAAGAGCAAGAAAGATGATCAAGGGGCTGGAGGCTAAAACATATGAAGAACAGTTGCTGGAATTGGGCATGTCTAGTCCAGGCGTGCCTGGCTGAGGAATTCTGGGAGTTGAAGTCCACAAGTCATAAAAGGGCCAGGTTTGAAGACCCCTGGTCTAATCTAATGAAGAGAAGGACGAGGGGGGACATGTCTTTCAATATTTGGGGGCTGTCACAGAGAAGAAGGAATGACTTATTCTCCAAAGCACCTGAAGGCAGGACAAGAAACAACGGATGGAAATTAATCAAGGAGAGGACCAACCTAGAACTAAGCAGAAATTTCCTCACTGAGAAAACAATCACAGAAATTGCGGGTGCTCCATCACTGGAGGTTTTCAAGAAGAAATTGGTTGCGTGCCCAAAACCATCTCCTTCCCACCACCACCATTGCTGCTACCACCAGAAAGGTTGGGGACCGCCGTTTTATGAGAAATAAAATAATCCCCTCATACTCTTAACCACAACCGATTTGCTGAAAGACGTATATTTTTATATTTGCACGTAAGGAGAAAGCTGGTTATTTTGAGGAGAAATACGTGAATGAACATGATTGATAAGCTCTCTGTTTAATAATACACACAAACACATCGAAAACCTACATCTTTGTAACTACATCTTTGTTCCAGGTATTGTGCACTGAATTGAAAAAACTAGACTACGTTGATTTGTCTTTCTGCCGGCACATATCAAATTCTACATTAAAACATTTGTCATTAAATTGCCGGAGACTCACATGTCTCATTATGGTGGGTTGTATCAAGGTACGTATGAAAACTTTGTGCCTTCCCCGTCCCCTTCATTTTGAGTATGGCACAAGTAATAAAAAAACTTTTCCAGGATTCTCTCAAGTCTGCCCCATCCAAAGTGGCTAAGATATTTTTGTTATTGATAATTTTGGCACATGGGAGGTTCCTGTACATCCCCTTTATTTCAGATGGAGAGTTAAAAGGCCAAGTCCGTGATAATTTGATTTTTAAGCCCAGTTCCCCATCCTTGGTTCTATATATTTTGCCAGCACATGTGGCTTGGTCTAGAATTCTGGATCATGAGAGTTGTCTGCCTCTTCTTTCTAAAAGCAGGAGTGTCCCATCTTGGCAATTTTAAGACTCGTGGACTTCAAATCCCAGAATTCCCTAGCTAGCCGGGGTGGCTAGGGAATTCTGGGAGTTGAAGTCCACAGATCTTAAAGTTGCCAAGGTGGGATACCCTAATCCACGGGTACCCAACCTGTGGGCTGTGGGCCGGTACCAGTCCGTGGCCTGTTGGTCACCGGGCTGCGGTGTGCATGCATGTACCCTCCCCACTCATGGACACTTAAAAAACTAGTTCCCATATTATTCCTTTCCATAGCTTTCTAGTTTTGCAAACCATTCTTGCTTGATGTACTGGTGATAGTACTGTCTATCCCACATTGGTCTTATCTTACCAAGACATAGGCTAGTAGTAGAAACACAATACAAGTCATTTTTGGCATATGTGGGCTAGTAGGACTCCAGGCTACCAAAGACCAGTTTTACTCCAAGCTATTCTGGTAGGCTAGGATGTCTCATCTAAAGCTGGGGTCAACAACCCCCGGCCTGCAGAGCGGTCCTGGTCCACGGCCCGTTAGGAACCATGGACCACTACTTCATCTGTGTATGTGTGGAATCTAGGTAGCGCGTGAACCCAGGTCTCCACCCCCACCACCCGGTCCATGGAAAAAGTTTTTTCCCATGAAACCGGTTCCTGGTATCCAAAAAGTTGGGGGACTGCTGATCTAAAGGATACTAGGCAAGCCAACACATTGTGGCCCACATCACCCCCAGTAGGAATGAGGTGATGCCCCCAAATTATCTGAGGATTCCCTGGCATGTTGTTAAGTCCGATTTTAAGGAGCTCGTGGGAATTCTGTTACTTATTTTTTTTTAAAAAAAAATTACTATAGGAAAGGACACATTTATTCCAGCATGGATTAAAGAGCACCTAAGAAGTCAAGATCTCCTGTTCCATACTGTCGACTTTTATCATTTACTAACGGCTTTCCATTCTGTGTCACGTTTCGCTTGATTGACAGATCAACGATTCAGGGATTCAGTTCATAGCTTCGGCGTGCAGTTTCCTGCACTATCTGGATATTTCAGGTTGCAAAAACCTTACCGACAAAACGCTAAAAAACCTGGCAAAAGGCTGCCTGCAACTCCGAATACTCAAAATGTTGTACTGCACAGGTATTACCCGGTAAGATTTTATTTTATTATTTTATTTTATTACATTTATATACCGCCCTTTCCCGAAGGACTCAGGGCGGTTTACAGGGTGATTAAGAAACAAAGATACAAAAGTTAAAAACAAATTAAAAAATTATATTCGTCCCTGCATAAATAAAACCCCAGTTAAAAATTAAAATTTCTCCTCAGCCTGGGCCCGAGAGCTCAAAGAGCCAAGTCTTCAGGTCCCGGCGAAATGAGCGAAGGTCGGGGGCAGTCCTCAGCTCCACTGGCAGCTGGTTCCAGAGTGCAGGCGCACCCACTGAGAAGGCCCTATCCCTGGGTGTTATCTGCTGGCAATCTTTTACCGGCGGCACCCTGAGAAGACCCTCCCTGTGGGAGCGCACAGGATGAAGGGAGCTTGATGCCGGCAGCAGGTGTTCCCTCAGATATCCCGGACCCTCGCCATTCAGGGCTTTATAGGTCATCACCAGCACCTTGAATCTCACCCGGAGGGCAACCGGAAGCCAATGCAGCTCGCGGAGTAGAGGTGTTACATGGGAGTATCGGGAAACCCCCATCACAACTCGCGCGGCCGCATTCTGCACCAGCTGAAGCCTCCGAGTGGTCCTCAAGGGCAGCCCCATGTAGAGAGCGTTGCAGTAGTCTAAACGGGAGGTCACGAGCGCATGGGTGACTGTGCGTAGGGCATCTCGGTCCAGATAGGGACGCAACTGGCGCACCAGGTGAACCTGGGCAAAAGCCCCCCTGGTCACAGCTCCTATATGGTCTTCAAAATTGAGTCGTGAATCCAGGAGGACGCCCAAGTTGCGAGCCCTATCAACAAGACAAATGTACAGATTCCCTAAAACAAAACCATGAAGTTGCTAATTTTATGTCATCTCACGCTATGCCACTTCTATTTCAGTCCGGCCGTTTTAAATTACGCCCCAAGGCTCCAGAAATACGAATATAACGACGACGAACCGCCCCTGTGGTTCGATTATGGCGTCAGTGGGGACGAATTGATACCGAAGAAACTGAAAAAGCGTCGGTACAGCACAATGGCGCCGAGACCCAGCATCTTTGGGGCTTTGGGAGAAAAAGACTCGGAACAAATCAAGCTTCCCCTGGTTGAAAACATAGCTGAACAAGCCGTGGAAGAAAGCTTGATATCGCCAGGAAGCCTTGCAGAAGATCCCTAAAAAAAAAAAGAAAAAAAAAAGGTGCCAGAGTTTTAAAACTCCCTAAAAGCTGACAATCCTTTTTTGTTAGTGGTGGGGGAAAAATGTACTTTTTTTAAAAAAAAAGAAAAGAAATGTTTTTCGTTTATTGGTAACCAAGTCCCCGTCAAGCAATGTTCCTTTTTTTTTGTTCTTAAAAAATGTAGAGGAAAACTTCTAGTTTTGTTTGGTTTTTTGTTCGGAGAAAACTTTTGGTTAGGTAAAGGTAAAGTTTCCCCCGCACACGCGTGCTAGTCGTTTCCGACTCTAGGGGCCGGTGCTCATCTCCGTTTCAAAGCCGAAGAGCCAGCGCTTGTCCGAGGACGTCTCCGTGGTCATGTGGCCGGCATGACTAGACGCCAAAGGCTCACGGAACGCTGTTCCCTTCCCACCGGAGTGGTCCCTATTTTTCTACTTGCATTTTTACGTGCTTTCGAACTGCTAGGTTGGCAGAAGCTGGGATGAGTAACAGGCGCTCACTCTGCTACGCGGCACTCGGGATTCGACCCGCCAAACTGCCGACCTTCTGATTGACAAGCTCAGCGTCCTAACCCACTGAGCCACCGCGTCCCTAAACTTTTGGTTAGTGTAGGGTTAATCCTATTATGTCCTAAAGGTCATGTCCTGTTTCCTTGGGGCTGTGGCTGATGGCTATGTCCTGTGTTGGATTTTTTGCAGGGTGAGGGTTGTTTTTTTTAAATCCCATTTATATCCTGCCCTTCTCTGAAGACTCAGGGCAGCTTACAATCTAAAGCACAAATCAATGTGCTTAGCAATAGCCTTCATTCTATGTACATGCCTGCTTATTAGGGCTTTCCCCCCCCAAGCGGCATTATTACAAAGTCAGCTTATTGCCTCCCAACAATCTGGGTTGTTGTTTCCAGGGATCTTTGTCTTTCTAATCTCATCAGGTCCAAGCTTCCTGGCTCCAGTCTTTCTGACAGGATGATTTAGTTATTAAAAGATGTCTGTTATTGGTCTGCAGCCTTAGCTTAAGCATGGGAAGTTGGCTGTTTTTACTGATGGGGGAAAAAATCGTAATATTTTATTGTGGTCAGAATTTCTTACCTATATCCAAAGAGTTAAACCATAAGGGGGCAAAATGAGTTTGCAAAGACATAATTTGACGTGTCGTATGTACTCATTCTGAGGTTCATAAAAACATGGTGTTGGAAGGGACCTTGGAGGTCTTCTAGTCCAACCCCCCCTGAACGAGGCAGGAGACCTTATTACATCCTGGACACATCTTGAAGTCCCGCAGTGATGGAGCATCCATAACTCCAGGAGGCAAGTTGTTCCACTGATTAACTCTTTTCATTATTGTCAGGAAGTTTCTCCTTAGTTCCAGGTTGATTCTCTCTTTAGTGAGCTCGTCAAAAAGGTAAAACATTTCTCCAATTCAGAGAAGCAACATTCACACTTTCTTTATTAGGAAACATAAGCAATCGCCTTTGGTTGTTCTGTCTATATTTTAAAAAAACTTAAGTATTATCAAGGAATATTCAGCTTCAAAGACTGGAACCAGCTTTGAATTTTGAGAGTTACGGTGCCAGACTGTGTCTCCGCCTTAATGCAGTTTCCTTTCTCATCCTTTCGATCCATGTGGCCTGGAAAAAAATAATAATAATTAGTTGTTTTCACACATTATTAAGGGTCTTCTATAGTTTAAATAAGGGACGCGGTGGCTCAGTGGGTTAGGATGCTGAGCTTGTCGATCAGAAGGTCGGCAGTTTGGCGGGTCGAATCCCGAGTGCCGCGTAGCAGAGTGAGCGCCTGTGACGCGTCCCAGCTTCTGCCAACCTAGCAGTTCGAAAACACGTAAAAAGGCAAGTAGAAAAATAGGGACCACGACGGTGGGAAGGTAACAGCGTTCCGTGCGCCTTTGGCGTCTAGTCATGCCGGCCACATGACCACGGAGACGTCCTCGGACAAGCGCTGGCTCTTCGGCTTTGAAACGGAGATGAGCACCGGCCCCTAGAGTCGGAAACGACTAGCACGCATGTGCGGGGGAACCTTTACCTTTACTTTTATAGTTTAAATGTTCTGCAAATTGGCTTTGACCGAGTGAAAGCATTATATTGTAATCGTTAAGGCCAGCTTTGTAGGTTTTTAAAATTATCGGTGATCAAGCTTGAGCATGTACTCGCAGTAATATATTGCAGAATAGTGACAGTTACATTTGGCTTTTAATCATGGCTACAAATAGTTGAAGATGCATGGATCTTCCTTAATGAAAAGACTCTGTGGGTAAATCTGGATTCCTTTGGTGTAGATAGTGACTATTTCCACTTTTAAGAGTCATATTTTCTATTGCTGGATGTTATTGCTGATAGTGGTCAGACAAGAACTGGAGTATTATAGAGACTAATTCACTGTGTCCCCAATTCAGCACCAAGCTCAGAAGTCTACAGTGTTCTCCAGCTGTTTTCCAAAAGAGTAAAATTACAAGCATCTTTGACAGAAGGTAAACAGTAATCCTTAACGTCTTACGGGTCATTTTTTTCTCTCCAAAAAGAAAGAATGAACCACCACCTACTTCCTATTCCTATCAGTGGCTTTCGCTTTTTTAAAAATATATTAGACACACAAAACACAGAACACAGGTTATTTAACACAGAATATGTACTGTAGGTAAGCCCTCAGCTTAGCTCACACATGTAGGGAATCAAAACGATTTGTGTGCCTGTGTAGATGACTCCCTCTGTACGCTTAAGAGAATTATTAATATTTTGGTACTAACTAATAAGGTAACAGAATCGCCCGAGTAATGAATTCAGAAAAATCTTCAAGCATGTTATGGAGCAAAGGGACATAAGTAGCTCTAAATTTCCCCTCTTTTAATCTGACACATACTACCGCGTCGACATACGTAAGTTTGCAGTATATTCATTACTCCAATGGGTAGATTACTTCAGAAACTCTCAACCGACAACCACAACTCAGCTCAAGACGGTTGTTCAGCGAATTTTGCCCCATCTGATGACCTTTTTTTTGCCACCGTTGTTAAATGAATCACTGCAGTTGTTAAGTTAGTCGTTCAGCGAATCCGCCTCCCCCATTGACTTTGCCTGGCAGAAGGTCGCAAAAGGGGATCACCCGATCCCGGGACGCTGCAACCGTCATTAATGTGAGTCAGTTGCCAAGCATCTGGATTTCGATCACATGCTGCAACGGTCGTAAATGTGGCAAACGGTGGTGTCACTTTTTTTCAGCCCCGTCGTAATTTTGACTGGTCGCTGATGAACCGTGGTTAAGTCGAAGACTACTCACATATGGTATATGAAACGAAACAGGAGTCTCTATTTTGAATCCGAATCAAACACGGGACGCTGGCCCAACTGGGACAAACTGGAAGCGGTTTTGAAAGCACTTAAGAATCTCCAGCTGCCATGGAAGTAAACATCACAAAAACGTCGCTTTTCAAAGGGGGAAACAGCTGAATTTCTATCCGGAAAATATTTAAATGCTTAGATCTGGGGTGTGTGTGTGTGTGTGTGTGTGTGTCGGGGGGGGGGGGCGGGACCGGATTACATTGGTCGAGTTCTTGTTTGCAGTGAACGATCAACAGTCAAAAGCGTTTTGAAAGTGACGGAGGTTGCTGAACCGCAATCACGAATGGGGCAGGAGCTCGGAGGAGATCAATTACTGTCTGCTGGTTGAAGAAAAGACACAAAAAAAGAGAGAAAACTACTTCCATTGAGAAGAGAAAATACTTAACCTGAGCGGAAGGACTTTTTTTTTCCGAACGTGCACGTTAAAAAAAAAAAATCGGAATGCGTAAAGTTCTTACTTTACATCCATTAATTTTCTAATCGCTGCTTCGGCAAAGTCAGGAGATCACTGAGTGTTTCTTATCCCCAACTTCTTCATAACTGAATTCTTTTATTTAGGGGAACAGATAAAACTCGGTTTTTTTTTCAACTAAAAAGGCCCTTGTGGGGCACGATGAGATGCGAATTAAAATGAAAGAAAGAAGATCATTTGATACTGTCAGTGGCATTTGAATGTATAAGTGAATAACAGAATAAGCGTTGGGAGGGACAAGATAAAACAGTTTATAAAGAACCCAGTCCCGTCTTCTTGCTCCTTAAAAAAATAATAATAATCCAGGATGTAACACCGTTTCCAACTATCTTTAAAACATAACGACATATAGAGTAGTTATCACTTCTTAAAAGCAATCATTGTAAGTAAGTTTGTAGGTCACAGCTTGGCATGCAGAAGTTCTGCCCCCCGACCTTCGCTCGTTTCGCCGGGACTTAAAAACTTGGTTGTTTGAATTGTCTGGCCTGGACTGAGGGATTTTAAATTATATTAAATTAAATTAAACTAAATTAAATTAATTTTAAATTTCAATTTTAATGTTATCTTAATTTTGTGGGCTTGTATTAATTTAATTGTATTTTATTCTCTCTTTTTGTGTTGTTTTTAACTTGCCCTGTGAACCGCCCTGAGTCCTTCGGGAATAGGGCGGTATATCAATTCAATAAATAAATAAATAACAAACTTACCGAAGGGTAAACTTTAAAATATATACCCTTCATAAATGTAAAAACTCATATTAATAGAAGACACTAAAACAGGTGCAGCCTGAATGGATATTAGATACCAAAGGGAGTCCTTTCCTGTCTCCCAAAAGCCAAGAACAAAAGTTGGGAGTGATGCTATATATATATATAAAATGTAAAAATATTCTCCTATCAAATAATAAAGGAATGTAAAGAAAAAGAAGGGAACGGACTTACAAAATAGAGGATAACAGAGTTATAACCAAGGGGACAGATGACATGGGGTGGGGGATCTTCCCTCTACCCATCAGCCACTCCTCCAGGACAGAGCGCTGCTATTGGGGGTCCCAGGTCATCCACCAGAGCAATTCCGGAAGGCCAAAAAGGGGAAGGATGGAGAGAATACAGGCAGTCCTCGCTTTACGACAGTTCATTTAGTGACCGAATTTACAACAGCGCCCCCCCCTACAAAAGTAACTTATGACCCATTTTTCACACTCAACAACCTTTGCAGCATCCCCCAGGTCACGTGATCAAAGTTCAGACAGTTGGCAACTGACTCAAGAGTTATGACGGTTGCAATGTGCTGGGGTCACGTGGTCCCCTTTTGCGACCTCCTGACAAGCGAAGTCAGTGGGGCAAAGCAGATCCCCCTTAACCGCTGCACTGATTCCCCTTTAGCAACAGTGGCAAGAAAGGTTATAAAGTGGGACAAAACCCCACTTCACAACTGCCTCGCTTAGTAACATAAATTTGGGGCTCTATCCGGGTCGTAAGTCGAGGACCACATGTATTCTCCCCGAGCATCGACGTTACGGCTTCTTCTAAGGCTAGCCAGCAGCATTTTTTGCAGTCATTTTTCCAAAAAGTGTTCTAATGATCCTGGAGAGCCTTAAGACAGCTTAAGCAGCCGTTTCCCGAAATGACAAATGAAGGCCCCTTTCTTTATACAAACTGGAATGCAAGGGCTTAAATAACTTTTTCTTTCTTTTTTTTTTTGGTGTGTGTGTGGGGGGGTGGCTATTATCGCCGCTTTCTTCCAGAATCTATTTTCAACTTCTGGATTTGGAGTACGAGGGGCTCAGCAAATTGAACTGGGTTCAAGAGGACTCCAGCAAAGCTTTGTAAAATGAGTAAAAGTTTGGAAAGAGCGAAGCGCCGGTGTATAAAAAAAACAACAACACTTAACTAAAATGATTTGCGGGGAAAAGCCCTTAGTTCAGCAACTTCAACTCTCTCTGGAATGTGGAGCTGAAATTACTCATATCCCCTGACTGTACAGTATTTAGATAATGTATATTATTCCAGAGAAGGAAAACATACGTCGCTGGGAAAAAAAATAACCCAGCCCATAAGATTCAATCCGCAAGACTTAGAAGGAGGAAGAACCTCAGAATTGCTTCAAATAACAGCGACTTGTTCTCGTTTAGGGACAAGATTTTACGCTATCGTGAAACAAAGTGCGTATCTTACTGACGACATTTTTTGAAATCCCTTAATATTCTTTTTTTTTCTTTTTTACATTGATCGATTAGTCAATTTACGGTTCAGTTAAAAGTTCCTGTGTTTTAGATCTGACTCTCTTTATCAAAGCTTAATGCAGGGATTTCCCCAACCTTGGCAACGTTAAGACCAGCCAGCTTCGCCCGCGTGAAGGATGTGCGTCGTCCTTTTTTAGACAAAGGGGGGTCTGCACTGGCGTTAACCTGGATTCCAGCCTTGAGCCAGGATACCCAAAAGGCTGTGTTTCACAGGACATCCATTTTTCCCCCTGTCTTTAAGGTTACAGGTGGTCTTCAACTTGCGCCCCAAATTTCTGTCGCTAAAGCCAGACACTTGTTCCATGGGTTTTGCCCCATTTTATGATTTTGCTTGCCCACAGCTGTTAAGTGAACCGCTAACAGCGGTTCGATTAGTAGCACGGTCGTTAAGGGAATTTGGCTTCCCCCCCCACCCCGTTGACTTTGCTGGTCAGAAGGGTCGCAAAAGGGGACTCCGGGACGCTGCAAGCGTCATAAATACCGTCCGTTTGGCAAAGAGTCACTTCGATCATGTGACCGTGGGGAGGTTGCAACGGTGTGGGAAACGTTCGTAAGTCAGTGTCCCTGTTAACTCTGAACGGTCGCTAAATGAATGATTGTTAAGTCGAGAACCCCTTTGTGGTTCAAGTCGAAAGTCAAGTAGACTTTGACCCATGAAAACGAATGTAGCCGTCGCAGTTATCGGACCGACATTGCCCCTCGATGTAAACTCTCTACGCGGCGTTTTTTCTCAAAAGCAACAGAGTTAAAACTGTTATTTATGGTAGCAGTATGCAAGTAGGAAACCCTGAAACAGGAGGATGATTAATTTGGTACCTTTCAATAGGAGCTTACAGTAACAGCTAAAGCAAACCTCTTTTTTTTTCCAGTTTGGGCCCAGTGCTCTCCAGCTGTAAACAGCTGTTGTCCGCTTGCAATTTATTTGTTTTATGTGCTTGAAGTCTTCCTACCAAAACATACCCAAAGCCTAAGTCAATATCTAAAAAAAAAACCTTACAAAACTGAAGAAGATTCTAAATTTGGGAATGTTTGGGACTCTCCCTGAATATCTTATTTCTCACACAAATGGTTCGTGTGAAGAAGGGCACTTGATAAAGCATTTCTTAACTATTGCCTTCTCTGAAGCAGTGCAAGCCTTGAGAACAAATGCATATAAAAGAAGACTTTACCTGGAGCAGCTTACACCTTGCAGTGATACCGCTAAAGTAACCACATCTAAACATTTTAAACAATAACATCTGCCTATCCCAGGTCTTTGGAAAATATCCGACAGGTGGGCCACAAGGCCACATCTAGCCTAAACATCTGGCGTCCAAACAATAACAACTGCGTACACTTTTAGCGGGAATGCAGTGGCTCAGTGGGTTAGGACGCTGAGCTTGTCGATCAGAAGGTCGGCAGTTTGGCGGGTCGAATCCCGAGTGCCGCGTAGCAGAGTGAGCAGCAGAGTGAGCGCCGCCTGTTATTTCGTCCCAGCTTCTGCCAACCTAGCAGTTCGAAAGCACGTAAAAAATGCAAGTAGAAAAATAGGGACCACTCCGGTGGGAAGGTAACAGTGCTCCGTGCGCCTTTGGCGTCTAGTCATGCCGGCCACATGACCACGGAGACGTCCTCGGACAAGCGCTGGCTCTTCGGCTTTGAAACGGAGACGAGCACTGGCCCCTAGAGTCGGAAACGACTAGCACGCATGTGCGGGGGAACCTTTACCTTTACCTTACACTTTTAGTGGACTTTATACCGTATTACGAGGGGAATAAAGAAACCTCAGCAACATTTAAATTGCTTCAAATGATTAAGCAAATCCCTGTTGGAAAACTGGGCCACTTCCCGAGGCAATCATCCACTTTGGAGCTATAAAATAGCTAAAGCAGAATCACCATCACATGCCCCGTTCTCCCATTCTCTCTAAAATGTGAGTTATTTATTTAATCATACAATAACATCTGCATGTTCATGGGGATCCGTTTATGAACCCTTATCCTTGAAACAGGGTTGGCTAACACAGCTTTTGCCTCTGCTATATAGGAGAATAGGCTGCTAAATACAGAGGGTGGGATACAAGTCTTTAATAATACCCAATTAACTGTGGCTCTGAGATTCATTAGGCAGCATAAAATTACTTATAAATGCCTCCCTCGCTTTCCGCCAAAAGAACTTGCCAAGCGTGTTGCTTATGCAACTTCTCTTCACGTTTAAATATGCACTTTATTTATTTATTTATTTATTTATTTATTTATTTGATTTAATTTATATACCGCCCTTCTCCCTAAGGACTCAGGGCGGTGAACAGTGACATAAATAATAGAGTGTACAAATGACCTTCCACACTATTCTGGTCACAGGAAATAAATGAGATGGGCCTGGTTAGTTTCCTATTTGAGAAGGGCCCCACCCCGTCCCAAATCATCATCATCATCATCATCATCATCATCAAAAAAAAAAGTCTCATGCTGCTGGCGGTTTATCTGGACACGTCTAACTCGATTTTCCAAAATAAAACTTTTTTCCCCACGGAAGTTTCTAAGTTCAACCCGATCAGCTCCCGTTCCAGGCCATTTTTTTAAATAAAAAAATAAAAATCAGGGTTGGGCCAAGTTGCCGGCTTGCCGTTAACGAGGATATTTCCTAACAATGACAAGCAAGGTCAATTTGTTTTATTTGCAGCGATGACGTAGTCTTAAAAACGCCCCCCCTTTGGAACACGGAAATGAGGAGCTAAGCTCCCTGGCCTTCAAACGAAAGTTGGCGGCGAGTCCTGCCTAAGTTTTCAGATAATATTAAACCCAACATTATTTGGATGAAAAGTATAAGATGAAGAGCAGAGAGTTAAGTCATGTTACAGATACATAAAGAGAGTTAGTTTGGTCATTGTGGATGATTTTGATCTCTTCCCTCTCTCTGCAGAATGGAATGGAATGGAACAGAACAGAACAGAACAGAATAATAAGAAAGAATAGAGTAGAATAGAATAGAATAGAATAGAATAGAATAGAATAGAATAGAATAGAATAGAATAGAATAGAATAGAATAGAATAGAATAGAATAGAATAGAATAGAACAGAATAGAAAATATGGAATGGAATGGAACGGAACAGAACAGAATAGAATAGGAACAGAATGCAGAATAGAATAGAATGCAGAATACAGTAGAGTACAATGGAATAGAACAGAATTAGAAATAAAGAACAGAACAGAATAGAACAGAATAGAATAATAAGAGTTGGAAGGGACCGTGGAGGTCTTCTAGTCTAACCCCCTGCTATATCTAAGACACAGTAAAGCTGAAACTAACTGGAATTCACAAACATACCTGAATTCAAGGAATTCCAGTTACTTCCAACAGGCCAGGATGAAAAAGGGCGATGCTGCTGGTTTGTTCATTTATTACAAGACACCCATCCATTATAGCAGAATTCGATTCCTTAATAAATGTGATTAATTTTAGTGGACAGTATCCAAGAAATCTCACCAGTCACTGTGACATGGTCTTCCCTCGACACAGTCTGGATCCCCTGCAACTGGATCTCCGGACTGACTTCCACCTTCGTTCCGGATAATTTCAAGGAAGCTTGAAGAGTTGCAGGTACCTTGACAGCAATGGAGCCTGTCATGCAGAGCGGGGAAAGGATTTGCATTAAACCAGGGGTCCCCAACCCCAGGTCTGTGGACTGGTACCGGGCAGGTGGCATGCCAGCAACCGGTCCACACAAACAAGCAAAGCCCCATCCGTGGGATGCAGGCAGCACACAAAACCACGCACCCTCCAGTCCGTGGAAAAACCTCTCATTCTATTCTGTTCCGTTCCGTTCCATTCCATATTTTCTATTCTATTCTATTCTATTCTATTCTATTCTGTTCTGTTCTGTTCTGTTCTGTTCTATTCTATTCTGTAATTCTATTCTATTCTATTCTATTCTATTCTATTCTATTCTATTCTATTCTATTCTATTCTATTCTATTTTGTAATTCTATTCTATTCTATTCTATTCTGTAATTCTATTCTATTCTATTCTATTCTGTAATTCTATTCTATTCTATTCTGTAATTCTATTCTATTCTGTTCTGTTCTGTTCTGTTCTGTTCTATTCTATTCTATTCTATTCTATTCTATTCTATTCTGTAATTCTATTCTGTTCTGTTCTGTTCTGTAATTCTATTCTATTCTATTCTATTCTATTCTATTCTATTCTATTCTATTCTATTCTATTCTGTAATTCTATTCTATTGTATTCTATATTTTCTATTCTATTCTGTTCTGTTGTCCTGTCCTGTTGTCCTGTCCTATCCTATCCTTTATTTCTAATTCTATTCTATTCTATTCTGTTCTGTTCTATTCTGTAATTCTATTCTGTTCTGTTCTGTTCTGTTCTGTAATTCTATTCTATTCTATTCTATTCTATTCTATTCTATTCTATTCTATTCTATTCTATTCTATTCTATTTCTATTCTATTCTAATTTTCTATCCTATTCTACTCTACTCTATTCCATATTTTCTATTCTATTCTATTCTATTCTATTCTATTCTATTCTATTCTATTCTATTCTATTCTATTCTATTCTATTCTATTCTATTCTATTCTATTCTATTCTGTAATTCTATTCTATTCTGTAATTCTATTCTATTCTGTTCTTTAATTCTATTCTATTGTATTCTATATTTTCTATTCTATTCTGTTCTGTTCTGTTCCAAAATGGCCTTTATTGTTGCAACATGTGAGCGCTTTCTTCTGGCGAGGACCTCTTTCCATGACTAATGGGACCAGCTTTACTCCTACTGATTATTTTACATAACTCAGTTCGTTGGCTGGACGGACTGCAAGCAGGCAGGGCCTGGAACAGGAGACCAAAATACATTACAATGCTGGATCCGAACTCGGCTTCTGCAATCTGGACAAATTCCCTTCTATTTGTTTCAAAGGAGGCCCATATCCAAGACAGCCCCCCCCCGGTGACAGAAGGGACCACGCTTTCCATCCACTCTACATGCAGTTGAACATGTAGAATAAGCGGAAACTTCAAGCTGGTGCAAAATGCAAGAGTGTGGGCAGGGTTTTTTTTTTGTGCCTCTACAACCCCACATATTACCACCTCCGCTCTCTAAGTTGCGCCGGTTGACAAGTTTGCTTCCAACTGTAGAATAGGATAACAGGCTTGGAAGGGACCTTGGAGGTCATCTAGTCCAACCCCCTGCTCAGGCAGGAAACCCTATCCCATTTCAGACAAATTGGCTGTCCAGTCTCTTCTTAAAAACTTCCAGTGTTGGAGCATTCACAACTTCTGGAGGCAAGCAGTTCCACCGGCTGATTATTCTCACTGTCAGGAAATCCTCAAACCGATCTTTAAAGTTTAACTAACCGACTAACCAACCTTTCTGGGAAACCAGGTTTACCGCTCCAGTTTGACGCAGAACGTAGGCGTCTATCTCCCCTTGATATGTAAAGGCTTTTAAGGATCCTTCGAGGGAATCTGAAAAAGAAAAGCAGAGAAGTACATTTAGCTCTGTTTAAATCTTCAATTAACTCACTGGTGTGCTTTCTCTGTAGCTCATTCTAAGTGCCCTGGAAATTTTTGCTCTCGAGAAAAGGGGGAAAAAAAATAAAAGGAAAAAAAAAAGCATCCTGGAGGATGTTGTTTGGAAATAGGCAAAAGAACAGAGTGTTCTTTCTATATTTAAACTTTAATAGATAGTTTGAGACTCAGTGAACACCAAGCAAGAGCTAGCACATCTGCAAATATTCAGTCAGGGAAGGTAACTAAGCCTAGCTCTCAAAATGTTCAGTCATCTGGATAGAGACTTTAGATTTATTTTATTTTTTGCTCTTTCAAGAAAGCAGGAAGAACTTGACAGTCCGAAGCAAAAAGGCTACCTTAAAACAGAGCTTGTTTACAAAAATGGTAATTCAGCTGAACAGAATGACAAGAGTTGGAAGGGACCTTGGAGGTCTTCTCGTCCAACCCCCTGCTCAGGCAGGAAACCCTAGACCATTCCAGAGAAATGGTTGTCCAACCTCTTCTTAAAAACCTCCAGTGTTGGAGCACCCACAACTTCTGGAGGCAGGTGGTTCCACTGATTAATTGTTCTCATTGTTAGGAAGTTTCTCCTTAGTTCTGGGTTGCTTCTCTCCTTCATTAGTTCCCATCCATTGTTTCTTGTCTTCTAGTGCTTTGGAGAATAACTCCCTCTTCTTTGGGGCAGCCCCTGAGGTATTGGAAGGCTGCTATCATGTCACCCCTAGTCCTTCTCTTCATTAAACTGGACATACCCAATTCCAGCAACCTTTCTTGGTATGTTTTAGCCTCCGATCCCCTGATCCTCTTTGTTGCTCTTCTCTGCACTCTTTCTAGAGTCTCAACATCTTTTTTAACATCGTGGTGACCAAAACTGGATGCCGTATTCCAAGTGTGGCCTTACCAAGGCCTTGTAAAGTGGTAGTAACACTTCACGTGATCTTGATTCTATCCCTCTTAGGGGGGGTTGCAGAGAGGAAGAGGAGGAGGAGGAGGAGGAGGAGGAGGAGAACGCCTTCCCTTCATTAAACCAGACATACCCATTTCCTGCAACCGTTCTTCATATGTTTTAGCCTCCAGTCCCCTGATCATCTTTGTTGCTCTTCTCTTTGCACTCTTTCCAGAGTCTCAACATCTTTTTCATAATACGGTGAGCAAAACTGGATGCAGTGTTCTAAGTGCTATCCTTCTTCATCAATCAATCAATTGCATTGATTAATAAATCCAATTAATAAAGATCAATGAATTAATCTTCATTCATTGCAGCTGCTCCTCCATCCTTATATCCAGAATAAGAGATATTCAGAAGGGCGTTTGCATAAAGCTTAGAAACCAAAGAGGAGGAGGAGGAGGAGGAGAAAGTTGGGGTCCTTGGTGCTCTCTGAACTTGCTTGTTTTCTTGCAGATGTTTCGTTACCCTAACTAGGTAACGTCATCAGTACGGAAAGAGAGTGGTGTGTTTTTAGCCTCCAGTCCCCTGATCATCTTTGTTGTTCTTCTCTGCACTCTTTCCAGAGTCTCAACATCTTTTTCATAATACAGTGAGCAAAACTGGATGCAGCATTCTAAGTATTCTAATATTGAGCTTCCTTACAGATCGGACTCCTGGCTCAGAGAATGAAAATAAATAGGGAGGAGGAGGAGGAGGAGGAGGAGGAGGAGGAGGAGGAGGAGGAAGAAGAAGAAGAAGAAGAAGAAGAAGAAGAAGAAGAAGAAGAAGAAGAAGAAGAAGAAGAAGAAGAAGAAGAGGAGGAGGAGGAGGAGGAGGAGGAGGAGGAGGAGGAGGAGGAGGAGGAGGAGAATATAGCATCTGATTTCTGGAAAAATACAGCCATGAATCAGGATCAGTAATGACAGCTTCAGTCTCAGCTTCCTTCTCACAAAACCCAAAGGGATTCTTGTGACATCTGAGGAAGAAGATGGGAATGTGGGCCACAACTATTTTGATTCTTGAGCTGATGGGACATTTTGGCTGGTATCTGCAGAAGGTAGGAGAGAATCAGGAGCAGAAGCTCATCCACTTCAACTCTACTGATGGGGCCATGTCCTTGCTGTCACTGAGTAAGGCCACCCCTGGAATGCCGCCTCCAGTTTTGGTCGCCACCATGTAAGAAAAGATGTTGGGACTCTAGAAAGAGTGCAGAGAAGAGCAACAAAGAGGATCAAGGGACTGGAGGCCCCAAAGATAGAAGGAACGGTTGCTGGAATTGGGTATGTCTAGTTTAATAAAGAGAAGGACCAGGGGTGACACGATAGCAGCCTTGCAATATCTCAGGGGCTGCCCCAAAGAAGAGGGAGTCAAGCTCTTCTCCAAAGCCCCCGAAGGCAGGAGAAGAAGCAACGGATGGAAACTCCTCAATGAGAGAAGCAACCTGGAACCAAGGAGAAACTTCCTGACAGTGAGGACAATTAACCAGTGGAAGGACTTGCCTTCAATAATTGTGAGTCCTCCAATACTGGAGGTTTTAAAGAAGAGATGAGACAACCATTTGTCTGAAATGGTATAGGGTTTCCTGCCTGGGCAAGGGGTTGGGCTAGATGACCTCCAAGGTCCCTTCCACGACTGTTATTCTGAGTCTAGTACGGGACTTGATCGGTCTTCCCCATCTCATTTAACCAGACTCCAGCATCTGCTTTTTGACTCAGTTGCTTCTTTCTGCCTAACAGGGCAACAGGGCCTGGCTGGCGATCACTGTTTTTTTTTAGCTCGAAGTATCCCCAGGGGAAGATAAATAACAGATTCGGTCAGTGAAATATGAAAGATGTCTTCCCAGTTCGCAAATTAATAGGGTGTTTCCATCTTGAGTCTTCTTAGGAAAAAAACAAAAAACAAAATACAGAGTTTAGGAGCCTTCCATAAATCCGCCAGCTATAACATTTCTCAAACAGAAAGTTAAAGAATCATAATTAAGGCAGGAAAAAGCAGAAGACCCCCAGGAGAGAGACTGGCTGGAAAATACGCTTTCTAGATTTATTAAGCGTGCCAAAGTGGGACTCCAAGGACTTGGCGAATGCATAGGGTCGGCGTGTTTCGACCTTGGCCGCTTGGAAGACGGGCGGACTTCAACTCCCAGAATCCCCCAGGATTCTGGGAGTTGAAATCCGCACGTCTTCCAAGTGGCCAAGGTTGAAAAACACTGGCTTAGACAAAGATGGAAATGGACTCGGGCACGCATTTCCTGTTCCTTCTCCTCCACGTTACACGAGGAGGCCTGTGCCCTTCCTTTCCTGTTCATAAATGAGATTTTGGCTTTTTTTAAGGCGAACGCGAAAGCTCCGGTTTTTGAACCCCGGGGGTAACAATATCCAAATAGCAGAAACGCTGAACGCGCACGCATGGCGAGAAGGCGCCTGGCATGATCTAGATATCTAGGGTATTTTTTTTTTAAATTCCATTTATATCCCGCCCTTCTCCGAAGACTCAGGGCGGCTTACAAGCTTAGCAGTAGCCTTCATTCTATGTATATGCCTGCTTATTAGGGCTTTCACACACACCCCAAGCGGCATTATTACAAAGTCAGCTTAATTGCCCCCAACAATCTGGGTCCTCATTTTACCTACCTGGGAAGGATGGAAGGCTGAGTCAACCTTGAGCCTGGTGGGACTTGAACCTGCACTAATTGCAGGCAGCTGGTGTTACTTAAGGAGGCATTAGCCCACTGCTCCACCAAGGCTCTATTTCAGAAAGACCTGGGGTGTGTGTGTGTGTGTCTGTCTCAAGACAACTCTCCGGGGCCTACAAAACTTGAAAGGATTTGTCAGCCCGCCTTGAGCTTGGATTGATGGATTGGGCGCCTTCAAGCCCGTGCAACAAGTCACTACCCACAATTGTGAGAAGCCGTGGTGGCATCAAACCCTTCAATTTTTCATTTAAAAAAAATATGGTAAAGCTTGATAAGTATAACCCAAACAAACGCCTGAACAAAAATCTATTTGGACATCCTCCGTCATTATTTTTTTTAAAAAGTGGGAAGGAAAGAAAAAATTTTTTTTTAAAAAAAAAACACTGATCGAGCCTAATATTAATTAGATCTGCTTTAATCAATTACGTAGTTACTCCATCTCCGACTCCAGACTTTTTAGAGGGGCTTTAAAGTTGGACTGTGTCCACAGGGACACAAGGATCAACAACTGACAGCCATATGATTGATAGCTCGGGGTGGGGTGGGGAGGATATAGAGAGATTAGTGGTTTTTAAAGAGGTAGATGGCTGTGATAAATTATGCGGTGCTTATGAAGGATTTCAACTAGCACTGAAATGGAGAAGGCAGTTTTGCTCAGATAAATTTTGGGATGGGGGGCATCCGATGAGAAGTCTTTTTTCCCCAGCTTTATACTTTATAACAAAGTAAACTTGTAATATGTATATGTATATGTGTATGAAGAATAGAGTAGAGTAGAGTAGAGTAGAACAGAACAGAACAGAATAGAATAGAATGTAGAATAGAATTACAGAATAGAAGAGAACAGAGTCGAATAGAATAGAAATACAGAATAGAATAGAATAGAATAGAATAGAATAGAATAGAATAGAATAGAATAGAATAGAATAGAATAGAATGTAGAATAGAATAGAAATACAGAATAGAATAGAAATACAGAATAGAATAGAATAGAATAGAATAGAATAGAATAGAATAGAATGTAGAATAGAATAGAAATACAGAATAGAATAGAAATACAGAATAGAATAGAATAGAATAGAATAGAATAGAATAGAATAGAATAGAATAGAATAGAATAGAATGTAGAATAGAATAGAAATACAGAATAGAATAGAAATACAGAATAGAATAGAATAGAATAGAATAGAATAGAATAGAATAGAATAGAATAGAATAGAATAGAATAGAATAGAATGTAGAATAGAATAGAAATACAGAATAGAATAGAATAGAATAGAATAGAATAGAATAGAATAGAATAGAATAGAATGTAGAATAGAATAGAAATACAGAATAGAATAGAAATACAGAATAGAATAGAATAGAATAGAATAGAATAGAATAGAATAGAATAGAATAGAATAGAATAGAATAGAATAGAATAGAATAGAATAGAATAGAATAGGAGCCAGAAGGGACCTTGGAGGTCTTCTAGTCCAGCCCCCTGCTCAAGCAGGAGAACCTATACTGTCTCAGACAGGTGAATGTCCAGTCTCTTTTTGAAAGCCTCCAGCGATGGATCACCCACAACTTCTGGTGGCCAGCTGTTCCACTGGTTGATTGTCCTTACTGTCAGGAAGTTTCTCCTTAATTCCAGGTTGCTTCTCTCCTTGGTCAGTTTCCAACCATTGTTTCTCGTCCTGCCCTCTGGTGCTTTGGAAAATAGTTTGACCCCCTCTTCTTTGTGGCAGCCCCTCAGATACTGGAACACTGCTATCATGTCACCCCTGTTTCTTCTTTTCTTTAAACAGGCCAAACCCAAGTCCTGCAACCGGTCCTCGTATGTTTTGGTCTCCAGGCCTCGGATCATCTTAGTTGCTCTTCTTTGAATTTTTTTTTCCTAACTCTCAACCTCTTTTTTGTGATAAGGTGACCGAAATTGGCTGCAGTATATGTATATGTACAGTATATACGTCTATGTATACGTACATGTATATGTGCGATATATGTGTGTGGATAGTGGGGGCGCGGTGGCTCAGTGGTTGAAGATGCCCAGCTTGTCAGCTGCAAAGCTGACAGTCCAGGTTCGAGAGCCGAATGTTGTGCGATGGGGTGAGCGCCCGTTCGTTGCTCCAGCTCCTGTCCACCCAGCAGTTCGAAAGCGTGGAACAGTGAGTAGATAAATAGGTACCACTTCGGTGGGAAGGTGACAGCGTTCTGTGCGCCTTGGGGTAGAGCCATGCTGGCCACTGACCATGCACGGGGTGGCAGGGGTGGAGAGAAAGAGAGAGAGATTTAAGAAACAAATAAAAAAGTCCTTGTCTTTTTTTTGCCAAAAGTTTGCTAGATTGCGGTCATAACTTTATTCAGCGCTCTCCTAAGGCATATGTAGATTTGTATAGCTAACGTATATCAGCAGGCTTATCCCAGATCCTTGGGAAGGACTCGACAGATGGATAAAAACCCAGACTGAACATCTGGCTGGCTATGTCTGTTTATATGATACCTCTTAAAAGAGTTCAAATTTAGTGAGGTCGAAGAAATCAAGTGCTGATTGCATGGAAATATATCCAAGAGCCTAACAGCCTGATGTTGAGAAGCCAAATATATTCAAATATATGCAAGAGAATTGAAACCTGCTGAAAAACGAGAAGGCTGCAGAGAACTGGACAGTCTCAGAATAATGGCAAAGACCACTTTGATTGTCATAATTATTTCCATTTCTCTCTATCTTGCCAATTGCTTTGATGGGACCCAGTGCAAGTGCCCTGCAGAATTCAATTAGGGGAGCACTGAATAAAGTTACCAGCACAATCTGGCAAACTTTTGGCAAAAAGCACAAGGACTTTTTTTTGCTTCTTAAATCTCTCTCTCTCTCTCTCTCTCTCTCTCTCTCTCTCTCTCTCTCTCTCTCTCTCTCTCTCTCTCTCTCTCTCTCTCTCTCTCTCTCTCTCTCTCTCTCTCTCTCTCCTCTTTATAGCAACTATGGCTGATCTCACTTTTTCTGCTAAAAAAATAATTCTGGCAATAGGGTATTGAATTTCTTGCTGACCCACAGCATGAATTGATACATTCTGGGAATTATTACTACTACATTAAAACCTAGTTTGATTATATGCCTCTAAAGGGCTATGGAGCTTTTTTCTGTAGATTTCTATTAAAGCAAGCCGGCTCCATCCTTTATAATCTGAATGAATGAATGAATGAATTGAATAAGTGTGTGTGTGTGTGTGTGTGTGTGTGTATGTGTGTGTGAGTGAGTCTGTGGATGGATGGATGGATGGGTGGGTGGGTGGATGAATGGATGAATGGGTGAGTGGATGGATGGATGGATGGATGCGTGGGTGGATGGATGGATGGATGGGTGAGTAGATGGATGGATGGATGGATGGGTGAGTGGATGGATGGATGAGTGAGTGAGTGGATGGATGGGTGGGTGGGTGGGTGGGTGGGTGGGTGAGTGAGTGGATGGATGTTTGGATGGATGGATGGAGGTTTGGATGGGTGGGTGGGTGGGTGGGTGGGTGAGTGAGTGAGTGGATGGATGTTTGGATGGATGGATGGATGGATGGATGTTTGGATGGATGGGTGGATGGGTGAGTGAGTGAGTGAGTGAGTGAGTGGATGGATGTTTGGATGGATGGATGGATGGAGGTTTGGATGGATGGGTGGGTGGGTGGGTGAGTGAGTGAGTGAGTGGATGGATGGATGGATGAATGGGTGGATGAATGGATGGATGGGTGAGTGGATGGATGGGTGGGTGGGTGGGTGAGTGAGTGGATGAGTGAGTGGATGGATGGATGGAGGGAGGGAGGGAGGGAGGGAGGGAGGGAGGGAGGGATCCTTACAACCTGGCTCAGTTGCCCTAGAGCTACAGAACTTCTGGATGGAGGATTTTCACATAACGGAGACATGCTGGAAACCTTTAGTGGGAAATATTAAGGGAGAAATCAACAGTACTCTTTCTGTCTCTGTCTATGTCTGACTGTCTCTCTCTTTCACACATACACTTATTTGTGAGCTAGTTTGGAGGGATTGTCTCATCTGGAAAAGTCAGAACTGGGCATTTTTTTTTAAACACCACTGTTGGTTGCATGACTATCTGCTTTAGAAGACCTTTTTTGAAAATATTTCAGAAGAAGCCAAGCGACGGTCACCGGGCGAAAAAGCTACCGACTTTGAGTATGGACTTCAAAAGGATGTCAGGGATCGACACATCTAAGATGCAACATTACAGCTTTTTATCTGTCGCTTAAGAGACAGATTATGTGATACAAACCAGGGTGTGCATTTGCACACACACACATATATCTCTGTGCGCACACACAGAAGTTTGGGTATCTGTGTGTTTCCCTTCTAAAATTCTTTGTACGTTTAAGGTTTCGATTCTGTTTCTGCCGGGATCTGCCTTTTCTACTGAGGAGGCGAAAACATTTCGAGGTTCACAAAACTTGGGCAGTGGCCGAAAGTAAGTGGGGGTGCGGGGGGGGGGGGAGGCGAAAGAGGCAGATCTGGCAGGAATGTACCTCTGGATTACATCATTTGGGCCCTGCCAAATATTTTACTGAATAGCCAGCCATCTGACTTTAATCAGTCTTGGAAAGAGTTGCACGCACAGAATTGAAACCGCAGCAGTGAAGTCAGCCGGCTGAAACATATGGGATTCCATGACGGGACGTCCAATTCCTAACAATCTGTAATTCGCTTTCCAACGCAGCGCCTCTGATGTTGACATGCTGTAAGAAATTGCGGTTGGCTTCTAACAAATCAGAAGAGGAGGAGGGGTGTGTGTGTGTGTGTGTGTGTGTGTGTGTGTAGGAAAGAGTTCCTAATCTCGTATGGGAGCTTTCCTGAGGCCTCCAGACCGGTTCCGAAGCAATGGTTCAAACTTAGGAAACCTCTGGGAAAAATGGCTGGGGATGTTTGTTTGAAGATCTACCAAGGTTTCAGCAAGTGGCAAGGACTGACCGACGTTGTTTAGGCTTAGAAATCGGTTGTTTGGTTGGGACTAGGATGGGAGGCCACCAAGGAATCCCCAAGCTTGCAGATGTCCTGGAAAAAGATCATGGCAGCCAGTGTCAGACTGTTGCTGAGGAGACTTTATGGTCCCGCGTGTGAATTAATAGGCATCTCAACTGAAAGGAGATTATCTCATGCCTAACCTGGTGGCACTTGATAGCTTCATTGTAAGAGATATTAAATCCTATTTAACAACAACAACAACAACAACAACGAGTTGGAAGGGACCTTGGAGGTCATCTAGTCCAACCCCCTACTCAGGCAGGAGACCCTATACCATTTCAGACAAATGGTTGACCAATCTCTTCTTAAAAACTTCCAGTGTTGGAGCATTCACTGCTTCTGGAGGCAGGTTGTTCCACTGGTTAGTTGTTCTGTCAGGAAGTTTCTCCTTAATTCTAGGTTGCTTCTCTCCTTGGTTAGCTTCCATCCGTTGCTTCTTGTCCTTCCTTCGAGCGCTTTGGAGAATAGCTTGACTGCCTCTTCTTTGGGGCAACCCCTGAGATGCTGGAAGACGGCTATCCTGTCACCCCTCATCCTTCTCTTCATCAAACTAGACCGACCCAATTCCAGCAACCGTTCTTTGTATGTTTTAGCCTCCAGTCCCCTGATCATCTTTGTTGCTCTTCTCTGCCCTCTTTCCAGAGTCTCAACATCTTTTTTACATCGTGATGACCAAAACTGGATGCCGTATTCCAAGTGTGACTGCCCCATCACAGTTACTCTACAGCAGGGGTGTCCATCCTTGTCAACTGAGCCTTGGTGGAGCCGTGGGCTAATGCCTCCTTAAGTAACACCAGCTGCCTGCAATTAGTGCAGGTTCGAGTCCCACCAGGCTCAAGGTTGACTCAGCCTTCCATCCTTCCCAGGTAGGTAAAATGAGGACCCAGATTGTTGGGGGGCAATTAAGCTGACTTTGTAATAATGCTGCTTGGGGTGTGTGTGAAAGCCCTAATAAGCAGGCATATACATAGAATGAAGGCTACTGCTAAGCTTGTAAGCCGCCCTGAGTCTTCGGAGAAGGGCGGGATATAAATGGAATTTAAAAAAAACTTTTAAGACTTGTGGACTTCAACCTGGATGCCTGAGGAATTCTGGGAATTGGGGTCCACGGATCTTAACGTTGCCAAGGTTGGGAACCCCTGCTCTACGGGCTTAATACGAACCGTCTGGCTTGTACTTCTGCAGAATACATACCTATCACAGGCATGTGTTCTTTTAGCTCATTGGTTTCTCATGGTGCTAACATGTATATTTGCTGCATGATGCAACAATGGCTGACAAGTACATCCAGATCATGCAACGGAGCCCATAAATTTCGGAGCTGGTTTCTATGAGGCCTTCCAAGTATGTGTTGAGATGTGAAGAGATGTGATCATAGCCAGGCTATTTACTCAGGAAAATATCTTGAGCAATGGAACGAAAAAAAAAAAAGGAAACCTCAGCAATGCATAAAAATTCAACAAATGCTCCCTCAGAAAGAACGCAATGATTTCCCCCCCCCCCTTATCAACTTTTCTTCCTGATTTCAAAATCATTTTAATAGATAAAGATTAACAGGCCCACAGGCGGAGAGGGAAAGAGCAGCAAGAGAAATACGATGGTCGTATTTACTCTTGGGGCTTGAATTTAATTTAATTGTTTTATTTGTTTTTAATTTTTTGTATTCGTGGTTTTAACTGCCCTGTAAACCGCCCTGAGTCCTACGGGAATAGGGCAGTATACAAATCCAATAAAATAAATAAATATTGTAATTAAACGGTCCATTTTTTTTCTGGATGTTCAGCAACAGCGTCTCCGCAAAAGGAAGACTTGATTAAAAAAAAAAAGGGTCGATATTTGGAAACGCGCCTTTTGCCTCCCAACCAATCGGAATCCGATGGAATTAATTTACATTATTACAGCAAGTTGAGGGTAAATCTCCAAAAGAACGAACAGATCACGCAGGGGATTTTAGATCCCCCAATTGCTCGGTAGATCTCTCAAGACAAAACCAGATGCCACTAATAAAAGAGATAAATGCCCGAAGACAAAGGAGCGTCATAAATTCATTTTTGGATAAATGGAAATAATTGCCTGCGGGTGGCGAAACAATCTGGACCGAATTACCGGCGTGTGTGATGTCTCAAGTGTCAAGTTTTAACAATATTTTCTCCTCCATTTGAATCCAAGCTAATGTTTTGACTTATTAAAAACAAGAATTTATTCTCCTCTGATGTTATCTACAAGTGATCGTACTTTTTTTTAAAAAATACAAAACAAAACACATGTACTGGGTTGCTACAACCTAGAATAAAATTCCTGAGGTTTCAAGGGCATCTTTTTGGACAGGCAAAAAACATCTACAATGTCCTGAATGTGCGTAGAGTCTTGATTATTCCAAGTCTCTAAGTTTTTTCCCTTTGACTGGTAGTTCCCCTACTCTAATTCTGTTTCAATATTTGGAAAGAGTGCAGAGAAGAGCAACGAAGATGATAAGGGGACTGGATGATGAACAGTTGCAGGAATTGAGTATGTCTAGTTTAATTAATATAATTAGTTTAATTATAAGGGATGCGGTGGCTCAGTGGGTTAGGACGCCGAGCTTGTTGATCAGAAGGTTGGCAGTTTGGCGGGTGGAATCCCGAGTGCCGCGTAACAGAGTGAGTGCCTGTTACTCGTCCCAGCTTCTGCCAACCTAGCAGTTTGAAAGCATGTAAAAATGCAAGTAGAAAAATAGGGACCACTACGGTGGGAAGGTAACAGCGCTCCGTGCGCCTTTGGCGTCTAGTCATGCCGGCCACATGACCACGGAGACGTCCTTGGACAAGCGCTGGCTCTTCGGCTTTGAAACGGAGATGAGCACCGGCCCCTAGAGTCGGAAACGACTAGCGCGTATGTGCGGGGGAACCTTTACCTTTTAGTTTAATTAAAAAAGAGGACTAAGGGTGACATGATAGCCGTCTTCCAATATCTCAGGGGTTCCCACAAAGAAGAAGGAGTCAAGCTATTCTCCAAAGCGCCCGAAGGCAGGACAAGAAGCAACGGATGGAAACTCACCAAGGAGAGAAGCAACCTGGAACTAAGGAGAAACTTCCTGACAGTGAGGACAATCAACCAGTGGAACAGTTTTGCCTTCAGAAGTTGTGGGTGCTCCATCACTGGAGGTTTTTAAGAAGACATTGGGCCGCCATTTGTCTGGAATGGTATAGGGACCCCTGCTTGAGCTAGACTGGAGGACCTCCAAGGTCCCTTCCAACTGTTATTCTGTTAAACACTTTCTATTTCCACAGGATTCATTGACTGAAATCCTCAGGGATCCTGCAAGACAATTCAGGAACAGCAGATACAGAGAGAAACTTGGTTTGATCACTACAGCTTTGATTCTTAAACAGGGGATCTGGGAAAGGTGTTTTTTTTTTAATCTAACACATTTCCGCATCCTGAAAAAGCCTGAAAGCCCCTGAGTGTCGTGCACTGTCAAAATAAGTTTCTTCCGTTGGCCAACACACAACTTGAGAAATAATTGCTCTCCTACGTTAAGTGCCAAAGTACAAAGAACGAACAACTGATTATCAAGCTGAGGTCATTCGATACGAGCACTGAATCCTGATACGGTTTAATTTAAGATGGGAAGCCGTTGCATTAAAAATACATATTCACAAGGAAGATAAAGTGCCTGAGAGACTCAACGAAATGGCATTCTGTTTGTTTAGGCAAGTTAACACACACACACACACACACACACACACACACTATTTTAACACAACTGAGTGGTTAAAACCACGACAGCAGATTTTCCTACAGTTATCATTTGACCTTAAACGGATAGGGCCGTTCAATAACAGATTTCCCCCCCCCACCATCTGGGCTGGTGTTTCTCAAACTTGGCAAATTCAAGATGTATGGACTTCAGCTCCCAGAATTCCCCGGCCAGGGTTGGAATCCACCCATCTTAAATTTGCCAAGTTTGAGAAAACCCTGGTCTAGACGGTTTCCCTGCAAATAACTGAACCGTGAAGACGCTGAACTAATAAACTTAGCAACGTGTTCGTTTGGAGCCGAGCGAAGGATTGTCACCTGCTGAACCACATCATAATTCATGGTTTATAAACTTACAAGGAAAGGATTCACAGAGCAGGCTAGCCCCAAACAAATCAAATAAGCAAGAGGGCTGCTTGGTGTGAGGTATGAACATATATATCTTATTTCCTGCCAAGGCGTTTTTGACTGCCACCCGGTGTAAAGCCGTGGTGAACGACATCCAACCGGTGTTGAATGTGTAGTATAACTGGCAAACCCGGAGCCAAAATCACCACCCACGAACCGTTGAATCTAACGTCGTCCAGCCGCAGCAGCCCAACTTTTCCATCCACACAACCAATCTAGCAGGGTTGCCTTCGTGAAAAACAAAGACGAGGTGAACAAGGATAGGGGAACCTGAACTTACCCACGGCGATGCCCCCTGTTTTAGTCTCCAAGGTAATATCACCTGCAATGAAATTGGAAGAGACTTTAAAATGGGAGGGTCATTTCAAACAGCACAACTCATAGTAATGCACAAACAAGGAGCCACAAAGGGCGGGGGGTGGGTGGGTGTTGAAACCAGCTACGAATTGAATCTGTAGTTTCTTATCTGAGGTTCTTATCAGGTGCGGAGGATTGGGATCATACGCTAAATTGCAATTCAGAAGGTTTATTAATCAAGCCTGCATGCAAGAATCTAGTCATCTAAGGTTCAATACTGAATCGGCACCAGATAAAGGGTAACGGAATTCAAGACTTGGGCCTTGGAACCATTTGTGGGAACGTAACAATTCTAGGCAGATGACTTGCTTGACTCTGCCCCTCGCAGCTCAGCCTGATCTTCTCCTACAAGTACGCACCTCACGCCCACATTCACACAAATACAGAATTAAGCAATCTATATTATCAGGGCCATGCACCTTATAACCCAGCATCTCTCAATAGCAACTTGGGAAGTGATAAGGAGATCCTGGGAGGTCCCGCAGGTTGTACCAAACACACAAATGTTGCCTTAAGGATATCACAGCCTTTTTGCACAGGCTACTTTATTAGCCTTAATTCAAAGGCTTCTTCTATTCTTATTCTGGTTTCATCACAGCAGATCCTGATTTCGATCCGTGGCTGTATGGCGATCGCTCCCAAGCTCTAGCAAATTTTTGTAATTCATTTATTTCTTGGATTGCCATTCTTCCTAAGGCCCAAAATGCTCAAAGGGATAAAAATAATTAACAAGAACAAAATAAATGGAAAACACACACATCGCAACCACATTGTGTCACCACCACAAGTATTGCAAATAAAGCAATTCTGTAATAATGACCTAAAAGTTCAGTGGCTCAATTGGAAAGGATCTGTTTTGCATTCTTATTTTTTCAAGCAAGAGCCGCTGTCACTTTTAGTTTGTAACTTCGAGAGAACCTAGAGTGTTTTCGGATGAACAAAAGTCTTGCAAAATGACATTGGCGAGGAAAATTCAACATGTCATTTTGAAAATGAAACTTTTATAAAAAATTGTGCGGTCAAGTAACCATTACACCAACAGCAGGATATAATAAATTCTGTAGTTTTCATCCTCTCTTAAATGGAAAAAATACGTATTATCTTATATTATCTGATTTGCCACTATTGCTAACATCCAGCAAATATAAAGTTGGGGCAATAGTCATGAAGCATTGACAGAAACAATTTGATTCATTCCTATTTTCTGTTCCCCATGAGCAATAATTGGAAACATTTTCCAGCACGTCTACCTTGTACTGCTCAAAAATGAAGATACAAGTCAAAGCTATTTTTCTGTATTGGAAGCCTGCAGACTCAAACATATATCTCTTTCGGCAAAAAAAGCTGTTTATTTACTTCATTTTTTTTCATATTCTGTCCAAGTTTAGGAATCTAAACAAAAGTCAGTCCTTGACTGACCACCGCAATCGAGCTTAAAATGTATGTTGCTAAGTGAGACATTTGCTAGGTGAATTTTGCCCTGTTTTCTTGAGGCAATTGTTAAGCGAATCACTGCAATTGCTGAGTTAGTATCGTAGTGTTAAGTGAATCTGTCAGGATAATAATTTAATAGATAAACAGCTTATGTAATGATGTAATGCAGTGTAAGGTGGTTGATGCAACAATAGGAATGACTCAGCAGGTGTGTGTATCCCTTTAAGAGCTTGAGTATAAAAGGGAAGGTTTTTTTGCTGGAGTCTTTCTCTCTTGTCCGTTTCCTGCTGTAATTGCTGGAGTTTGCTGAATTATCCCCACGTATATTTGTATATATTGTAATATAAACCACCATTTAATACAAACCACTGTTTACTGTATTTTCTCCTGGGTTACCTCAGCGCAATAAGGCTGTGCAGGCTCTGACAGGCTTCCCCATCGATTCTGCATGTCAGAAGGTCCCAAAAAGATGACCACATGACCCCGGGACAGTGCGACCGTCGTCAATATGAATCAGTTGCCAAGCGTCTGAAATTCTGATCACGTGACCCTGGGGGATGCTGCCATGGTCCGAAGTGTGAAAAGGTCATAGGTCACTTTTTTAAAGTGCCGTTGTAACGTTGACCTGTCACTAAATGAACTGTTGGAAGCTGAGTTAGTAAGTGAATAAGTAAATGCATTTAGTAACTATTCAAAGGTACAATGGCATTGGGGGAAAAAACAACCTGTGGTCCTCACAGTTACGACCGTCGCAGCATCCCCAGGGTCACGGGATCAAAATTCAGAGGCTTGGCAACTGACTCATATTTATGACGGTTGCAGGGTCCCGGGGTCACGTCATCCCCCTTTTGCGACCATCTGACTAGCAAAGTCCACAACTGTGTCACTCATTTAACAAATGCAGTGATGCATATAACAAATGTGGCAAAAAAAGGTCGTAAAATGGGGCAAGACTCGCTTAACAAATGTCTCGCGTAGCAACAGAAATTGTGGGCTCAATTGTGGTCGTAAGTTGAGGAATATCTGTAAACTCTTATAGGGAAACAAGTGATTTTTTTTCCAGTGCCTGTTCAGTTACTCTGAACCCCATTATTGATTCATTCTTGTTACCATAGAAGGACATGGATCAAGTTAATGCCAGGATCTTGCCTAACAATGGATCTAGGAAGAAAGGGTTGTTCTATATAAAACGTGTTAAACGCGTCCATAAACAAGCAGCAGAAAATCTTACGTCTCAAAGATCTCCCGCCCCCCTCATTTTAAAGGTTTAAGTCAGGGGTCTTCAAACTTGGCCCTTTTATGACTTGTGGACTTCAACTCCCAGAATTCCTCAGCCAGCTTTGCTGGCTGAGGAATTCTGGGAGTTGAAGTCCACAAGTCATAAAAGGGCCAAGTTTGAAGACCCCTGGTTTAAGTCTTCAATGTGCCTTCGTTTATCCTGGAAATGCTGAGTCTTAATTGCGTAAAGACGTCCCATGGATGGAGCAAAAGAGTCATTAAAAAAAGACAAAGATGTTTTTACATGTCAGAGCAGATGTTCGAAGGCTGTAAATCAGTCAGACGCTGCCCATAAAACGATCGGAATTGGAAAATTAAAAACATACTGAATATACTGAAATCAAATTGGAATAGGCAGCATGGAAACTCATCAAGGAGAGAAGCAACCTAGAACTAAGGAGAAACTTCCTGACAGTGAGAACAATTAAGTGGTGGAACAACCTGCCTCCGGAAGCGGTGAATGCTCCAACACTGGAAGTTTTTAAGAGGAGACTGGACAGCCATTTGTCTGAAATGGTACAGTATAGGGTTTCCTGCCTGAGCAGGGGGTTGGACTAGAAGACCTCCAAGGTACCCTCAAACATCATCATCATTATTACAAGTTTACAAGAATATAAGTACGTATTAAACTCCCTGTTTGCAATCGCGCTTGGGTGTCGCAAACTGAGTTAGTTGAACAGATTTTGATTTCCTTGTTCTGGGATTCGTCCTGTCTGCTTCCACGGCTGGCGGCGCTTGACGTGACCTTGGTTGTTTTCAGAAGCTAAATACAGGCAGTCCTTGATTAGCGACCTAACTATTCAGCCCAAAATTGACGTGGCTAAGCGAGACCTTTGCTGAGTGAGTTTCTGCCCCCTTTTTGCGACCTGCCTTGCCCAAGTTCTCGCTGCAGTTATTAAGTTAGTAACACGGCTCTGAAGCGAATCCGGCTTGCCCGTTGATTTGGCTTGTCAGAAGGCTGCCAAAGGGGATCACGTGATTCCTCGGGATGCTGCGACCGTCATGAGTCAATTGTCAAGTGTCCAAATTTTGGTCATGTGATCGTAGGGATGCTGCTGTTGTTAAGTGTGTAAAGCAGTCATTTTTTCAGTGCCTTTGTAACTTTGAGCAGTCCCTAAATGAACTGTTGGAAGCAGAGGACGACGCGTATATGAATCCTTTTAATTTTCCATGAAACATAAATGTTCGACCCAGCCTTCTGCGTGTATGCTCAAGAATACGCCATTTTCTCACTCAATCCAATCCCAAAGGCGCTTTTTTCACGAGGCAAATGGACTTCCTGGTTTTTCTTTGAAGACGTCGTTTCGCTATGGTCTTGTGAACTGGTGCTTTAGCCTCTTGATCCCTTCTTCAGAACAAGAGTTATCGGATAACTATATGCATTTTATTTTATTGTATTGCCCTGTACACCGCCCTCAGTCCTTCGGGAGAAGGGCGGTATAAAAATTATAAAAATTAAATTACATTATTATTATTATTAATTATTATTATTATTATTATTATTATTATTATTATTATTATTATTATTATTATTTATTTTTCATCCCAGAAGCTTCTTCAGCTCGGACTGGATGAGGGAGAATGGCAGGATTTACATTCCTTGGTCCTTTGCCTTCTTTTAGAGAGTCGTTGAGGCCACTTGGAGCTTTGACTGTGTCCTCAGGGTCGCCTGAGTGGTGCAAATGGGTGAGGAGCCTTCTTGGAAGTGCTAACCACATCATCCATCTCCAGTCTACAACATGGTCCTTTCAGCAGTTCAGAGAAGGCTCCACACACCCATTTGCACCACTCAGGTGACCCTGAAGAGACAGGTAAGCCTCCAAGTGGCCTCAACGACTCCCTAAAAGAAGGCAAATGACCAGCGGTCTGCAAGGAGTATAAATCCTGCCATTCCCCCCACCATCCAGGCAGAATAATGGTATTAGTGTTCAAATTGTCTTCTTTAAACTGGCTGTGTTGTGGCTTTTTTTTTGCTCTACCCCGACATAAAATGATGTGTTTTTACAGGGACAGTGTGAAAAACAAAATAATTTACGTTTGCCCGAAAAGTATCCAAAACAGCCTTTTATGACAGCCAAATTTATCTTCCAACCCAACGCTCTACATTAAAAACCTATCAGTCAAAATTTTTTTGAATGAGAACCCAGTAAACCAACCTCATGGTTCAGCATGGCTGTTCCTTGGAATTTAATTTAAAAACATCAAGTTGTATTTATTTACTCAAGCCTCTCTCTCTCTCTCTCTCTCTCTCTCTCTCTCTCTGTATGTGTGTATGTGTTTGTGTGTGTGCCCACCCAGTCTTTCTGGCTCTATTCAAATCTAACTGCCAGAGTTTGAGCCAACATCCAGTTCATTAGAAAAGAAAATGAAATGGTTTTAAATGTCGGGGTGGGTGGGGAGAGAAGAAACAGCGCGCGCACACGCAAGCACAAAAGAAAGAACCCACACACAGACAAAAAAAAAACCCACACACACGAAAGAACAAACAAACAAAAACAGAAGAGTTAAAAAAAAAGAAGAGATCATCGCAATGCTAAAATTCTTGACGACTGGTGGATAATCTTACTGCTTGAATCCTAACTTCTGCTCTGAATTATTGTGACAGAGCTCTCCAACCCACAAAAAACCCCACAAACCCAGAGGCTGGATGAATTACAACTCGATGGCCTGCACACCCCCACATACCAACCACTGGTAGGGGGAAAAAATACAGAATATTCAATCATTCAGCACAGTGGAGGGATTCAGCCAGTTCGTACCACTTTGGCAGAACCGGTAGCTACTTTTTTGTTGCCCAGGCCCAGAATGGACTTCCGGAAGTGGCACTGCACAACTTCTGGAAATGGGACTGTAGATAGATAGATAGATAGATAGATAGATAGATAGATAGATAGATAGATAGATAGATAGATAGATAGATAGATAGATAGATAGATAGATACATACATACATACATACATACATACATACACTGGTGGGATTCAGCCGGTTCATACCACTTCGGCAGAACCAGTAGCTAATTTTTTGTTGCCCAGGCGCAGAATGGACTTCTGGAAGTGGCACTGTAGATATAGATAGATAGATAGATAGATAGATAGATAGATAGATAGATAGGTAGGTAGGTAGGTAGGTAGGTAGGTAAGTAGATAGGTAGGTAGGTAGGTAGGTAGGTAGGTAAGTAGATAGATAGATAGATAGATAGATAGATAGATGGATGATAGATAGATAGATAGATAGATAGATAGATAGATAGGTAGGTAGGTAAGTAGATAGATAGGTAGGTAGGTAGGTAGGTAAGTAGATAGATAGATAGATAGATAGATTATAAATAGATAGATATGTAGGTAGGTAGATAGATAGATAGATTATAAATAGATAGATAGATAGGTAGGTAGGTAGGTAGATAGATAGATAGATAGATAGATAGATAGATAGATAGATACATACATACATACATACATACATACATACATACACTGGTGGGATTCAGCCGGTTCGCACCACTTCGGCAGAACCGGTAGCTAATTTTTTGTTGCCCAGGCCCAGAACGGACCTCCGGAAGCGGCATCCACACAGAGAACTGGTTGTTCGCCTATTTTAATCCCACCACTGATTCAGTGCCTTCAAATGCTACATGGGATTCAGGACACAGGGCCCTCTACTAAGAGTAGGAGAGAAGTTGGCAGTAGAAAGACCTGGGCTTCTGTCTCAACCAGCCCAAACTTCAGGGAAGCAGCTCCAACGAAAACAGTAGATGCCAACAAAACATCCCAGTGATCATTTCTACCAAGGATAATGAAAACTACTGTTCTCGGCAGTGTTTTGGATCCAAAGGTGCTTTTTTGAGAGGCAATTGGACTTCCTTTGAAGAAAGTTTGAAGGGACCTTGGAGGTCATCTAGTCCAATACCCTGCTCAGGCAGGAAACCCTATACTATTTCAGACAAATGCCTGTCCGACCTCTCCTTAAAAACTTCCAGTGTTGGAGCATTCACCGCTTCTGGAGGCAGGCTGTTCCACTGGTTAGTTGTTCTAACTGTCAGGAAGTTTCTCCTTAGTTCCAGGTTGCTTCTCTCCTTGATTAGTTTCCATCCGTTGCTTCTTGTCCTGCTTTCAGGTGCTTTGGAGAATAGCTAGACTCCCTCTTCTTTGGGGCAGCCCCTGAGATATTGGAACACTGCTATCCTGTCACCCCTCACTCTTCTCTTCGTTAAACTACACATACCCAATTCCAGCAACCGTTCCCTATATGTTTTAGCCTCCAGTCCCCCAATCATCTTTGTTGCTCTTCTCTGTACTCTTTCTAGAGTCTCGACATCTTTTTTACATCGTGGTGACCAAAACTGCAGTATTCCAGGTGTGGCCTTACCAAGACATTGTAAAGTGGTATTAGTACTTCACTTGATCTTGATTCTATCCCTCTGTTAATGCAGCCTAGCACTGTGTTGGCTTTTTTGGCAGCTGCAGCACACTGCTGGCTCATATTGAAGTGATTGTCCACTAGGACTCCGAGATCCCTCTCGCAGTTACTACTATTGAGCAAGGTACCACCTATACTATACCTGTGCATTTGATTTTTCCTGCCTAAATGCAGAACCTTACTTTTTTCACCACTGAATTTAATTTTGTTAGATAGTGCCCAGTGTTCGAGTCTGTCCAGATCCTCCTGTATCTTAAGCCTATCTTATGGAGTATTGGCTATTCCTGCCAACTTGGTGTCGTCTGCAAATTTGATGAGTTCCCCATCTATCCCCTCATCCAAATCATTAATGAAGATATTGAAGAGCACTGGGCCCAGAACAGAGCCCTGGGGCACCCCACTACACACTTCCCTCCATGTAGATGCGGTTCCATTGAGGGCCACACGCTGAGTATGGCCTGTCAGCCAGCTACGAATCCATCTGGTGGTGATGCTATCTAACCCACATTTTTCTATCTTATCAAGTAGTAGGTTGTGATCTACTTTATCAAATGCCTTACTGAAGTCCAAGTAAATTATATATACAGCATTCCTCTGGTCCACTAGTTTTGTCACTTGGTCAAAGAATGTAATAAGATTTGTCTGGCATGATCTGTTTTTGACAAACCCATGTTGGCTTTTAGTGATGACTTTGTTCGCATCAAGGTGTTCGCTGATTTGTTGTTTGATTATCTATTCCAGAGAAGACTGGAATAGATAGAAGAAGACTCCTGCGAGTCCCTTGGACTGCCAGGCGATCAAACCTCAAAACCTTCCTTTTTGAACAAGCTGGCCTGGCCTGATGGGATGGGGTTGGGTTTTATAAATCGGTTTTAACTTTTTAATGTGTACTAATTTATTTACAGGCATTACTGTTTAATTACTTTTTAATTTTTGTATCCTGTTTTTTATTATGTATTGCCCTGTTCACCGCCCTGAGTCCTTCGGGAGAAGGGCGGTATACAAATTAAATTAAATTAAATTAAAAATTAAATTAAATATCATTTATTAAATCCTTAAGATTCTATTATGCATGGGATGCAAACAGTCATAGGAAGGGCCGTCCCATTCAAACAGGCAAACTTAGTCAAGCATAATAGAGGTTCATTGTATTATAATTGTTATTGGGGTTTTTAGTTTCAAGGTTAGTTTAATCATTTTAACTGTTTTTAATTTATGTAATTTGTTGGACTGTTTTAAAAAACCTTGTGAACTGCCCTGAGTCCTACGGGAGAAGGGCGGTATATAAGTTTAATAAAATAAAAATAAATAAAACCGGTCAGTCCTAGAGGAGATCAACCCTGACTGCTCCTTAGAAGGCCAGATCCTGAAGCTGAAACTCAAATACTTTGGCCACCTAATGAGAAGGAAGGACTCACTGGAGAAGAGCCTAATGCTGGGAAAGGTGGAGGGCAAGAGAAGAAGGGGACGAGAGAGAATGAGGTGGCTGGATGGAGTCACTGAAGCAGTAGGGGTGACCTTAAATGGACTCCAGAAGATGGAGGAGGACAGGAAGGCCTGGAGGAACGTGGTCCATAGGGGCGCGATGGGTCGGACACGACTTCGCAACTAACAACAACAACAATTCCAGAATGACTGCAGCTTCTGATCAACGGCACCTGGGTTTTAGCTCATGTCAGGATACTTCTCAGAGAACATAACCTTAGGGGAAAAAAACCATTTTGTTCATTAATAGAATCATGTTATCTTCAAAGTCTGGCTCCGCTTGTAAGTTTCCCAAGGCAATTAAAAATGGCTGTGCTATATTCAGCTTCATAAACACAGTCAGGCACTAAATTGGGTACGAAAAAGAATACTTTTCCTTAAAAAGGCATTGGTTAGAGAAATGTTGCTCTAATGAAGTCTTTGTGCCCTCTTACCGTGGACGTTCCCCAGTAAAATGTCGCCAGCCGCTGAAGTCAGAAACGCGGAGTCCGCGTACAAATATTTAGCTTTGAGCAGACCGTTTTCACTTGCAAGGTTAATAGATGATCCTTGCAGCTTTTCTACGTTCACACTCTGTTGCAAGAAAAAAGAGGGGAAAAATGCAATAAAGTTGTATTAACTATTCTGACTTGGTTAACCTAAAGCCAATTTGGTCTAGCGGTTACGGCACCAGGCTAAGAAAGCGAGAGACTGTAAACAACTAATTCACACCACATTGTCTTATGCCAGGGGTCTTCAAATGTGGCCCTTTTATGACTTGTGGACTTCAACTCCCAGAATTCCTCAGCCAGCGTGCCAGGCTGAGGAATTCTGGGAGTTGAAGTCCACAAGTCGTAAAAGGGCCAAGCTTGAAGACCCCCTCCCAGAATTCCTCAGTCAGGCACGCTGGCTGAGGAATTCTGGGAGTTGAAGTCCACAAGTCATCAAAGGGCCAAGTTTGAAGACCCCCTCCCAGAATTCCTCAGCCTGGCACGCTGGCTGAGGAATTCTGGAAGTCCACAAGTCATCAAAGGGCCAAGTTTGAAGACCCCCTCCCAGAATTCCTCAGCCTGGCACGCTGGCTGAGGAATTCTGGGAGTTGAAGTCCGCAAGTCATCAAAGGGCCAAGCTTGAAGACCCCCTCCCAGAATTCCTCAGCCTGGCACGCTGGCTGAGGAATTCTGGGAGTTGAAGTCCGCAAGTCATCAAAGGGCCAAGTTTGAAGACCCCCTCCCAGAATTCCTCAGCCTGGCACGCTGGCTGAGGAATTCTGGGAGTTGAAGTCCACAAGTTATCAAAGGGCCAAGTTTGAAGACCCCCTCCCAGAATTCCTCAGCCTGGCACGCTGGCTGAGGAATTCTGGGAGTTGAAGTCCGCAAGTCATCAAAGGGCCAAGTTTGAAGACCCCCTCCCAGAATTCCTCAGCCTGGCACGCTGGCTGAGGAATTCTGGGAGTTGAAGTCCACAAGTTATCAAAGGGCCAAGTTTGAAGACCCCCTCCCAGAATTCCTCAGCCTGGCACGCTGGCTGAGGAATTCTGGGAGTTGAAGTCCACAAGTCATCAAAGGGCCAAGTTTGAAGACCCCCTCCCAGAATTCCTCAGCCTGGCACGCTGGCTGAGGAATTCTGGGAGTTGAAGTCCACAAGTCACCAAAGGGCCAAGCTTGAAGACCCCTGTTGTTGTTGTTGTTATTGATGTCAATAACCCAAGAATATAAGGTCTTTTGCTCAAGCTGGGGGTTGGACTATCTTCTGCAAAGAGATTTGGGTCTCCATGATCTTTTCTTGACTTTCTGCCCCTGCTTCAATTTAGGCATGTCCTGCCAAGCAAAGATTAAAGCTAAGAAACAATCTTTGGTCTTGGCTTATTCCCCCAGACACCTTGGAAAAATTTGGCATAACTCAGCAAACTTTTAGCCGTTTTACATATTTATGGGGTTGGCACATTGGCAGAACACAGACTCTTCAGCCGGTGCCAAAGCAAACTTACCAGCGCGTTCCAACCGAATGAAATTTTTCCAAAGTGTACCGGGAATAAGCCAAGACTAAATGCCGGATTGCTTCTTACCTTTCATCTTTGCTTGGCAGGACAGGTAGGGCCGCCGGGAGGTTGATCAAGCAAATCAGCATCCCCGGGGTCACGTGATCTAAACTCAGATGCTTGGCAACTGACTCATATTTACGGCGGTCGCAATGTCCCGAGGAATCACGTGATCCCCTTTGGCAGCCTTCTGACAAGCCGTTTCCAACTATTTTTTAAGACATAACGACATATAGAGTAGTTATCACTTCTTAAAAGCAATCATTGTAAGTAAGTTTGTAGGTCACAGCTTGGCATGCCGAAGTTCTGCCCCCGACCTTCGCTCGTTTCGCCGGGACTTAAAAACTTGGTTGTTTGAATTGTCTGGCCTGGACTGAGGGATTTTAAATTAAATTAAATTAAATTAAATTAAACTAAATTAAATTAATTTTAAATTTCAATTTTAATGTTATCTTAATTTTGTGGGCTTGTATTAATTTAATTGTATTTTATTCTCTCTTTTTGTGTTGTTTTTAACTTGCCCTGTGAACCGGCCTGAGTCCTTCGGGAATAGGGCGGTATATAAATTCAATAAATAAATAAATAAATAAAATCAACGGGCAAGACGGATTCGCTTCAGAGCCGTGTTACTAACTTAATAACTGCAGCGAGAACTTGGGCAAGGCAGGTCGTAAAAGGGGGCAGAAACTCACTCAGCAAAGGTCTCGCTTAGCCACGTCAATTTTGGGCTGAATAGTAGGTCGCTAATCAAGGACTGCCTGTATTTAGCTTCTGAAAACAGTCAAGTGTTGTCAGCACCGCCACTGCGGAAGCAGGCAGGACGAATCCCAGAACAGTGAAATCAAAATCTGTTCAACTAACTCAATTTGCAACACCCGATTGCAAACAGGGAATCTAATACATAGATCTGTACTAAATGCTGCCTATTCCAGTATATTTGATTCCAGTATATTCGGCAGGCTTTTAATTTTCCAATTCTGATCGTTTTATGGGCAGCATCTGACTGATTTACAGTCTTCTAACGTCTGCTCCGACATGTAAAAACATCTTTGTCTTTTTTTAATGACTGTTTTGCTCCATCAATTGCAGCCATCACTATGTCACTTCCAGGACGATGAAGACTTAAAGCTTTGAAATTGCAAAAAAAGATCTTAGAGATATAAGATTTTATGTTAGTTGGTTATGGACGCAATACACATTTTATAGAACAATACTTCCTTCCTAGATGCATTGTTAGGCAAGGTCCTGGTATTAATTTGATCCAGAATAGAATAGAATAGAATAGAATAGAATAGAATAGAATAGAATAGAATAGAATAGAATAGAATAGAATAGAGTAGAGTAGAGTAGAGTAGAGTAGAGTAGAATAAATAGAATAGAATTAATGCAATAGAATAGTATTAATGCAATAGAATAGAATAGAGCAGGGGTGTCAAACTCAATTTCATTGAGGGCCGCATCAGCATTGTGGTTGCCCTCAGGGAGCCGGGTGGGTATGGCCTGGGTGGGCGTGGCCTACTGGGTGGGCGTGGCTAGAGTGCATATGGCCTACTGGGTGGGCATGGCCAGCTCTACATCATTCACATCAAGGGTGCCTATGGGGGCCTGGGCGGGACTGGGACAGATCTGAGGGTCTCTGGCGGAAGGAGGGTCTTTGGGCCAGGGCCAAGGCATTCCCTCACTGTTTCCAGGATGGCTTCGCGGGCCGCATGAAACCACTTTGTGGGCCGGATCCGGCCCCCAGGCCTTGTGTTTGACATGTCTGGAATAGAGTAAAGTAGAGTAGAGTAGAATTAATGCAATAGAGTAGAGTAGAATAAATAGAATAGAATTAATGCAATAGAATAGTATTAATGCAATAGAATAGAATAGAGTAGAGTACAGTAGAATAGAATTAATGCAATAGAGTAGAGTAGAATAGAATAGAATCAAATAGAATAGAATAGAGCTGGAAGGGACCTTGGAGGTCTTCTAGTCCAGCCCCCTGCTCAAGCAGGAGAACCTATACCATCTCAGACAAGTGACTGTCCAGTCTTTTCTTAAAAACCTCCAATGTTAAGAGCACCCATGATTTCTGAAGGGAATTTCTGTTCACTGGTTAATTGTCCTCACTGTTAGGAAGTTTCTCCCTAATTCCAGGTTGCTTCTCTCCTTGATCAGTTTCCATCCGTTGCTTCTCGTCCTGGTGCTTTGGAGAATCATTTGTGGCAGCCCCTCAAATACTGGAATACTGAAGGCAGAATTATCCGGTTTCAGCACCAGGAGACTTCTAATGCACAGCCATAAAGCTTCATCGTGCCTTGGTTTATCCTGGAAATGCTGAGTCTGAACTATATAAACCGCGTCTATAACGGATGAATCAAAATTGTCATACAGGGCTCCTCAGGGCAAAGTAAAGGCAGGCTGATTGTTAACAGAAATCGGTCTGCGAGAAAGACAGCCAAACATCTTACTCTGCCGAGTTGGCTCCCCTGCTATTCTACTTGGAAGACAAAGAATACACTGGACCGATGCCTAATTCTATAGCTATTGTCGAAGGCAAAGTCTTCATCGTGGTTCAGTCCAAGCTGGGAATAAACGACACGGCGACTGCTTGAGAAAAAAGGTTGAAGTTTATCGAAGAGGGGAGCCAGACAGGAAGATGGCTCTGGAAGAAAAAAGTGAGCACATGTAGTAGGGAGTGGGTTTTTATACCCTCTGGAGCCTTTTGTTTGGAGTGGCTTCCTGTTCCTGTTCGAGGCTTTGTATTTCCTGGGTCACGTATTCTGACCTGCGTCTGGCATCTGTGGGTTAATCCTATTCTGTCCTGTCTTAGAGTTTGGGTGGGCTATGTAGATTTTAGGTGTCTTTGTCTTCTTAATCTTCTAGCTCAGCGATGGCGAACCTTTTAGAGACCGAGTGCCCAAACTGCGACCCAAAACCCACTTATGTATCTTCGGGTGCCGGGTGGGCGTGACCCATGGGTTGGGCGTGGCCCATGGGGTGGGCGTGGCTACGGTGGTAACGGCAGACTGGGTGGGACTAGAAACTTCAATCCATCGATTCCAACTTGGCGAGATCTTTTTTTTCCCCCCGCGAGAAGTTGAAATTGATTGATTGGTTGAACCTTTTTTTTTTTGCACACGGCGGCGGAGGCCTAAAGCGAAAAGGTTTTATAAAACCCAGCTGAAGGCCTAGGACTGGGGCGACGGCGCGCGTGCCCACAGAGAGGGCTCTGCGTGTGCCACCTGTGGCACGCGTGCCATAGCTTCGCCACCACAGTTCTAGCTTCAACTTTCCTGAATGGATTCCCTCCACCCAGTGCGCTCCCACAGAGAGGGCCTCCTAAGGGTGCCGCCGTTCGGAGAATGCCGTCTGGTGGCTCCCAGGGGGAGGGCGTTCTCTGTGGGGGCGCCTGACCTATGGAACCGTTTACCGGTTGAGCTCCGGATGGCTCCCGACCTTCACTCCTTCCGACACGACCTAAAAACCTATCTGTTTGAGCAATCCAGTCTGGTCTGACGGGTTTTGTTTTAATTATTGTTTTAATATAATTTATCTTCTACATTTGGGCATTAGGGTTTAATTTGTTTTCAATTTCTGTATTTGTGCACTTTGATATTTATGTCCCTGTTCATCGCCCTGAGTCCTTGAGGAGAAGGGCGGTATACAAATCAAATAAATAAATAAATAAATAAATAAATAAATTATTACATCTGCATTTCTACAGAGCTGGTTTCTGCTTGGGGGAGGGAGACTTGGGGCTATTAAGAAAAACTGGACATGCTTTTCTGCCTCTTTCAGATCCTTTGAGGAAATATCTTTTTAATATTTCCTTCTCTGGGCGGGAGGGGGCTGTTCTGTACCAGCCTGCTACTGGCCCTGCAGAAAAGGCAGGGACAACCCCTTTTACAAGAAGGCGAGAGGCTGGAATTACGCCTGCCAAATTTATTGCTACAAAAACAAATAGAACAAGACACGAACCAAGAAACAGGAGCTTTTCAAGCGGTTGCCTTCAGCAAACCAGCCCTCCCACGCATTCCCCCTTAAATACAGTTCAGGGCGTGGCTTCTCTCTGCCTCCTTCCGAGGAGCCCCATTGCTTTCCTCTGTTTACTCCTGATTGACTGCCTCCTGCGTCGGGCGTCCTTGAACAGGGCCAGCTGTGGGTCATCTTCATCCACGCTGTCAGGCTCACACAGCTGGGTCTGCGTCGTGACCAGGTGAGAGGGGCCTTGCTGGGGGCTCTCATCAAGCTGTCCAACCCCCTCAGCAAGCTCTTCAACACCCCCCTCCTCCTCCTCTGAGTCGTCCGACCCAACTGCCGAACCCACAGGCTGACCCTGAATCACAACAGGGGCTGACTTCCCACACTATAAAACCTTATAATATTTCCACCGGTTCCAGTCTAAGGAGCACTTAGAGGAGCGCACAAAGAAAAACAAAAGCGGATCAAGGCAACATTGCAAGATATAAAAGGTTATGCTAGATAGTGCTTGACTTACAACGGAGTCCCAAAGTTCGGTTGCTAAGTGAAACCTTTGTTACGTGAAGTTTGCCCCATTCTACGGACTTCCTTGCCACCGTTGTTAAGTGAATCACTGCACTTGTAAAGTCAGTAACAGGGTTGTTAAGGGAATCCGGATTCTCTGTTGTCTTTGCTTATCAGAAGGTCACCCAAAGTGGATCGCGGTCCTACGTGTGAAAAACGGTCATGAAGTCACTTTGCAGTGCCTTTGTAACGTCGAACAGTCACTAAATGAACCATCATAAGCCAAGAACTACCTGTGTTTATAGAAAGCTATCCTTCTTTCGCCGTAGGGCTGCCAAAATCAGGGTCGTTCAACGGAAAGTGAAGAAAATTTTCATATTCTTACTATCCAAAGAGAAATTCTACTAGCTAACGCTGCCCTCTTCTGGCCAATGCATAGCATAGCACCCCTATTTCAGGGGTCTTCAAACTTGGCCCTTTTGTGACTTGTGGACTTCAACTCCCAGAATTCCTCAGCCAGCATGGCACGCTGGCTGAGGAATTCTGGGAGTTGAAGTCCACAAGTCATAAAAGGGCCAGGTTTGAAGAACCCCGGTCTATTTATTTGAAAAGAAGCAACCCCTTTTCATAAGCCGGAATGTAGGACACAGACAGACTTCGATGCGCAACCACAATTGAGCTCAACGTTTGCGTAAAGCGTGACAATTGTCGCAATAGTCCTACGGGTGAACCCCCGTCATAAGTCAGGTTTTTTTCCAGTGTTGTTGTAACTATTGTCACTAAATGAATGCTTCTAAATCAAGGACTACCTGTACAAAACAACGCAACGCAACGCAACACAACACAATACAAACGTTTTGGTCACGTGACCCTGGGAATGCTGCAACAGTCGTAAGGGTGAAAAACGGTCATATGGTTATAACGTAGAATGGTCATTAAATGGACTGTTGAAAGTCGAGGACAGCCTGTGTTAGGATTCTGGCAAAATGAGGCGATCGTTATCTTTAAAAAAAAATACAAAAAAAAATCTACTACGTGAAGTTTGCCAATGCAATTCTATTAAGAACCACAGCCCAGATCAGCTTATTTAAGGCTGGACAAGTGATTTTTTTTTTTAAAAAAAAGAGGGCTTAGTTTTCACGTACTACATACGACACGAAAAATGATTTTCGCCACGAATGCAGCGTTCAGTTTAACCAACATTAGAATCGCAGCTAAGCCCAGAATTGTTTTTTAGATTTTTAGGAAAAAAAAAATTCTGGTGAAAGTTACCTACGGAAGCACAGGAAGAATGAATAGCGGATGCAAGTACAAAAAATAAAATTATTCTTCTCACCTTGTTTAATATTTTAAAAATATACATTTTAGTAGTGTAACTTAAATTTCTCTTATGTTACCCCCACGGTTGTGTCACTTACGCTTTCTTCTGACACAAGAATGTTGATATTTCCTTGCAGAGTTCCCAAGCCGATAACGTCCCCTCCTTTTGCCCGGATATCAATTTTCTGACTCTGAAAGAAAACTGCATATGTGTTAAAAAAAAAAAAGAACTTTACTTTCTTTTTCTTCAAAGATTCATTTCCCAGCTATGGCCAAATTCTGACATTCACCGGTACCTTGATTGACTTCAGCACGCTCGCTCCCTTCTCTGTTTCGACTTGGCAGTGAGCACATTCCATTTGTTCGATCTTCACAGAGCCGTTTCCTGACGTCTTGATATCCAAGTCTAAAAGTGATTTTTTTTTAAAAAAAAAAAGGAAGAAGGAATGGAGATCAGAACAGGGCTAAGTTGGATTTCACTCCGTCGGCACGGAAACATAAAGAGAGCCAGATGAAGCGCCCTGCTTGCAAAGCATATATCTGAATTCCCTTAAATAAAACTCCTCCATCGGATCCACTCCAGGTGCACCGGGTGGCAACACCTTCGATGTTGCTAGGAGCTCTTGCAGTTATACAGTGATATCGGCGGTGGGGGTGGGGGGGGGGCTCAATGCTTCCTGAGCTTGCTGGCTTTCTTGCAGACGTTTCATGACCCAACTAGGTAACATCATCAGTGCTAGAAGGGAATGGAGGAGGAACAGGAGGAGGAGGAGGAGGACTGTGGGGTCCTTGGTGCTCTCTGAGCTTATTTTCTTGCAGACGTTTCATGACCCTAACTAGGTAACATCATCAGTGCAGAAAGGGAGGGGGGTTTGCAGAGAGGAACAGGACAGGAGGAGGAGGAGGAGGAGGAGGAGGAGGAGGAGAAAGTTGGGATCCTTGGTGCTCTCTGAACTTGCTTGTTTTTTTGCAGATGTTTCGTTACCCTAACTAGGTAACGTCATCAGTACAGAAAGGGAGTGGTGTTTGCAGAGAGGAGGAGGAGGAGGAGGAGGAGGAGGAGGAGGAGGAGGAGGAGGAGGAGGAGGAGGAGGAGGAGAACTGTGGGGTCCTTGGTGCTCTCTAAGTATGGCTGTTTTCTTGCAGACGTTTCATGACCCAAACTAGGTAATGTCATCAGTGCTAGAAAGGAGTAGTGGTTGAGGAATGATGGTGGAGGAGGAGGAGCAGGAGGAGGAGGAGGAGGAAGAGGAGGAAGAGGAGGAGGGGGAGGGGAGGAGAGGAGAGGGAGAGAGAAGGAGGACTGCGGGGTCCTTGGTGGTCTTTGAGCTTGGCTGTTTTCTTGCAGACGTTTCATGACCCAAACTAGGGAACAACCTCAGTGCTAGAAGAGAGTGGGGTTTGTGGAATGATGGAGGAGGAGGAGGAGAAGGAGGAGGAGGAGGAGGAGGAGGAGGAGGAGAACTGTGAGGTCCTTGGTGCCCTCTGAGCTTGGTGGCTTTCTTGCAGACGTTTCATGACCCAAACTAGGTAACGTCATCAGTGCTAGAAGGGAGTAGGGTTTGGGGAATGATGGAGGAGGAGGAGGAGGAGGAGGACTGTGGGACTGTCCTTGGTGCTCTCTGAGCTTGGTGGTTTCCTTGAAGACGTTTCATGACCCAAACTAGCTAACATCATCAGTGCTAGTAAGGAGTGCTGTTTGCTGTCGGTTTGTATTCTGGGGTCTTGCCTGTCTGGGTGGGTGGGTGGGGGTCTTAGGGATTCTGTAGTTGGGCTGTTTACTAACGGCTCTGTGGCAGTTTCTTGATTGGGGGTCTTCCTTACTTGATTGTTGGTCTGAAGTTGACCTTGGAGTTAATCTATGCTGATCTGAGTGCTGATGGCTGGTGGAGGAGAAGAGCCGGAGTCTTTTTTTTCCTCTTTCCGGCTGCTTGATTGCCTCTTTGGCGAAGTCTACAGAGGCCGTAAATTTCGGTGTGTCTATAGACTTCCAAAGAGCCATTAGTAAACACCCCAGAGAAAGAATCCCCAATACTTCCTAACTGGCTACAATCCGACGGTTTTGGAAAACATTTCCAATCCCGCCAAGCAATCTCCTTGAGCAATTGGCACAACAAAAGAAGGCCTGTGGCTGACGGAGGAGAGAATGGAAGACAATTTAGACCTCCAGCCGAGGGGAAAAGTTGAAAGGCTCAGCTTTAAAGAAAAGTCCACATTTGCAAACGCACCAGACGTATGGACCTAGACCAGGGGTAGGCTCTTTTTATGACTCATGGACTTCAACTCCCAGAATTCCTGAACCAGCATGGGAGAACTATGGCCCCTTCATGACTCGTGGACTTCAACTCCCAGAATTCCTCAGCCAGCATGGGGGAACTATGGCCCCTTCATGACTTGTGTACTTCAAATCCCAGAATTCCTGAGCCAGCATGGGAGAACTATGGCCCCTTCATGACTTGTGGACTTCAACTCCCAGAATTCCTGAGCCAGCATGGGAGAACTATGGCCCCTTCATGACTTGTGGACTTCAACTCCCAGAATTCCTCAGCCAGCATGGGGGAACTATGGCCCCCTACATGACTCGTGGACTTCAACTCCCAGAATTCCTCAGCCAGCATGGCTCAGCTTGGAAACCTCTCCCTTTCCTCTCAGCGTGGCTGGCTCAGGAATTCTGGGAGTTGAAGTCCACAAGTCATAAAGCGGCCTAGGCCAGGGATAGGCAACCTTGGCTCTTTTATGACTCATGGACTTCAACTCCCAGAATTCCTGAGCCAGCCTGGCTCAGGTTGGAAACCTCTCCCTTTTCCCTCAGCATGGCTGGCTCAGGAATTCTGGGAGTTGAAGTCCACCAGTCATAAAAGAGCCAAGGTTGCCTATACCTGAGCTAGATGTTCAGCCTCATTTATATTAAGACAATCCTCGCTTTACAACCATTCCTTTACTGACAACGGCAGCGGAAAAGAGCAGTCGACTTACTTTTGTTTTTCACGCTTATGACTTATGTGGCATTCCCAGGGTCCACGGGATCAAAATTCAAACACTTGGCAACTGGCATGTACCTATGACAGTTGCACTGTCCCGGGGTCACTGTGTGTAACCTACCCAGGTTGGGCTTCCGACAAGCAAAGCCAATGGGGGAAGCCAGATTCGCTTAACGACTGCGTGGTTCACTTAACGCCAGCTGCCATTCACTGAACGGTGGCAAAAATTGTCCGCCAAATGGGGCAAGGCTCATTTCTCCTTGCTTAGCCTCGGAAATTGCGGGCTCAGTTCTCGCCGTAAGGCGAGGACTGCCTGTACTCCGTCACACCACACCCACCCCCTTCTTCACCTACCAAATTTTACAGGCGTCCTCACATCCAACGAAGCTGCACCGTCCGTGCCGTCAAAGACTATCACCACCTCCTTCCGGGCCTGGTCATAGTTCACAAGCAGATGCGAGGCAGGGTCGGGATTCGAACCCTTCCCCTTCAGGGCCACAAACACCTTGTCAGAATCGGGGTACTTATGGGCGTCCAGGGGACCCACGGTAATGTGGTAAGGGAGGCGCGCCTTCAGAAGACCGAATGGACTGACAGTCAAGGTCCATTCCTTGAGAAGCTTACGGCTCTCGGGGTCCTTTTCTGCAGGGCCCAGGTTTGTGTTACTTGTGAACAAGCCCACTTGGTGGGGCCTTCTCGGCTTCAGCCAACCACGATTGCCCCTTGCTAACGCCTTCCCTGCAAGGTAGCACCATCCTGACAACCTCCCTTGCATGGTTTTGTTGATTCCTTGTTCTATGGGGATGCTTTGGTAAGACCTCCTCCTAGGGAAGGACACCAGTAGAGCAGGGTAGAGTAGAACAGAATATAGCAAATAAAATAGAATAGAATATAGAAAATAGAATAAAATAGAATAGAGAATAGAGTAGAACTGAATAGAATAGAATAGGAAAGAATAAGGAATAGAATAGAATATAGAAAATAGAATAAAATAGAATAGAATATAGAATATAGAAAATAGAATAAAATGGAGTAGAACTGAATAGAATAGAAAATAGAATAAAATAGAATAGAATATAGAAAATAGAATAAAATAGAGTAGAACTGAATAGAATAGAATAGGAAAGAATCAGGAATAGAATAGAATAGAATAGAATAGAATAGAATAGAAAATAGAATAGAATATAGAAAATAGAATAAAATAGAGTAGAACTGAATAGAATAGAATAGGAAAGAATCAGGAATAGAATAGAATATAGAAAATAGAATAAAATAGAATAGAATATAGAATATAGAAAATAGAATAAAATGGAGTAGAACTGAATAGAATAGAAAATAGAATAAAATAAAATAGAATATAGAAAATAGAATAAAATAGAATAGAATATAGAATATAGAAAATAGAATAAAATGGAGTAGAACTGAATAGAATAGAATAGGAAAGAATCAGGAATAGAATAGAATAGAATAGAAAATAGAATAGAATAGAATAGAATAGAATAGAAATTAGAATAAAATAGAGTAGAACTGAATAGAATAGAATAGGAAAGAATAAGGAATAGAATAGAATAGAAAATAGAATAAAATAGAATAGAATAGAAAATAGAATAAAATAGAGTAGAACTGAATAGAATAGAATAGGAAAGAATCAGGAATAGAATAGAATAGAATAGAATAGAAAATAGAATAGAATAGAATAGAATAGAAATTAGAATAAAATAGAGTAGAACTGAATAGAATAGAATAGGAAAGTAAGGAATAGAATAGAATAGAAAATAGAATAAAATAGAATAGAATATAGAAAATAGAATAAAATAGAGTAGAACTGAATAGAATAGAATAGGAAAGAATCAGGAATAGAATAGAATAGAAAATAGAATAAAATAGAGTAGAACTGAATAGAATAGAATAGGAAAGAATCAGGAATAGAATAGAATAGAATAGAAAATAGAATAAAATAGAGTAGAACTGAATAGAATAGAATAGGAAAGAATAAGGAATAGAACAGAATAGAATAGAACTGAATAGAATAGAGCTGGAAGGGACCTTGGAGGTCTTCTAGTCCAGCCCCCTGCTCAATACCATTTCAGACAAGTTGAGAGTAGTTCCTTTGCCTAGTTTTTGCATGGGGTGTGGTGGGGTGGGTCAACTGGTTCAAGCCCCCCCTCCCCCCATTACAAGCCCATCCCGTTCGCTTCCCCCCAAAATGATGCACAAGAATCGATCAGCAGCTGCAGCTACCCGGATATGCCAAACTTGCAGCGAGGGCTGCTGGGAGTTGTGGTTTCCGCTCCCGCGCAGACTGGCCCAGCACAAGTCGGGCGTTTTAACTACAAGTCCCGGAATGCAATTCGGGCTCGGAGGTTTTTTTTTGTTTTTTTCCCCCTTCCTCTCTCCAATGGCTGGCGAGGGAGTGGGGGGGGGGGAGGGGAAATGGAACGTTTCGTCACGCAGTCGGAAGGGGTGGGATCTCTTACCCCGGAGGAAAAGGGGCGGAGAATTTTGGTCTCCTTGGGAACGGGCGACGCTAACGGGCGAGTCGGTTGCTAGGCGACGCGAGAGCCGAGGCCTCGAAAAAAAAAGAGTAACGCGAGTTGTAGTAGCGCCGGTAAGATAAACTGGGTTAGATTCGGCTGGATCCCAGTCTGTGCAAAGGGGAGGCTTTGGGGAGTGGTGGTGGTGGTGGGAAGCTACCAGATTCGGGAACAAGAAATCCCCGCTCCCGTTTATGCCTGGCTACGTCTGGTTTCATGAGTGGATGGGAGGCCACCAGGAAATCCCAGGGCTGTCAGTTGGACAACATTCCTCCCAAAAAGGCAGTGGGGTGTGGGGTGGGGAGGAAATCACTTCCCACTGTTGCCTGTAAAACTACACTGATGTATTGAGGAAGTCAAGTTAATCCAATTTTTACTTGCAATAAAGAAAACACAGGGAGTCCTCGACTTACGACGGCTTGTTTAGTGACCAAAGTTACAACGGCACTGAAAAAAAAGTGACTTAGAACCATCTTTCAGGCTTAGTGACCGCGGTGGGCGTCCCTGTGGACAGGTGATTTACATTTGGATGCTTGGCAACTGACTCGTACTTACGACGGTTTTAGTGTCCCGGGGTCAAGTGGTCCCCTTATGAGACCTTCTGACGAGCAAACGTAAAAAACTCCACCAATTCACTTAACCAGGGTCTCAGGAAAGGTCGTAAAATGGAGCAAAACTCACTTAACAAATGTCTCACTTAGCAACAGTGCTCAATTGTGGTCGTAAGGCGAGGACTACCTCGTATAGGTGAATGTTATATCAAACAGGTATAGAAGCATAATGCACAGTATGTGAATCAGGCTAATGAATGAGGGGAAAATGTATCATTTGTGGTGATAATTGTTGGCGCGGCTCCTGTAATTTTTGCAATGTTGTTTAGTGTTTCTTCAAATCCAAAGGAAGTTAATGATGGGTATTTGAGTTGTCTATCTAATGCTGGATAATAATAATAATAATAATAATAATAATAATAATAATAATAATAATAATAATAATAATAATAATAATAATAATAATGTTGGAAGGGACCTTGGAGGTCATCTAGTCCAACCCCCTGCTCAGGCAGGAAACCCTATACCATTTCAGACAAATGGCTGTCCATTCTCTTCTTAAAAACTTCCAGTGTTGGAGCATTCACAGCTTCTGGAGGCAGGTTGTTCCACTGGTTAATTGTTCTCACTGTCAGGAAATTTATCCTTAGTTCCAGGTTGCTTCTCTCCTCGGTTAGTTTCCATCCATTGCTTCTTGTCCTGCCTTCAGGCACTTTGGAGAAAAGCTTGGCTCCCTCTTCTTTGGGGCAACCCCGGAGATATTGCAACACGGCTATCATGTCACCCCTTGTCCTTCTCTTCATTAGACTTGTTGTTGTTAGTTGCAAAGTCGTGTCCGACCCATTGCGACCCCATGGACAACGTTCCTCCAGGCCTTCCTGTTCTATACCATCTTCTTCATTAGACTAGACATACCCAATTCCAGCAACCGTTCCTTATATGTTTTATCCTCCAGTCCCCTGATCCTCTTTGTTGCTCTTCTCTGCACTCTTTCTAAATAAATTGGAATATGGAATAGCAACTGCTAGAAAGTGAACGATGAACAGGCAGTAGTCACACCGGACAGCTCATATATATTTATGTAAATTACTAACAAAGAATTAAGGGAGACTGAGATGCATTTCATATATATTGGGAGGGGGGAGTTCTTCAAGATTAGATTTAGGTATGAAATTGAATAATCTGTATTTTAGAACTACTTTTAATATTTTCTCTGTTAAATGTGATTAAGAAAGAAAAAGCTGCACAATTGATAGTATTAGCTGCTCTTTATCTGAAGCACCTTCCTTTTTGCTGGTTTTCGAAATAGTTTTTAAGCATTTGTAGTAGGACTGTGCAAAGGATCTGGCTTCAAAGGTTGTTGGGAATGTGTGTCTGGATGGATCCTTTAGAAACACCTTGAACTAAGTACATATTTTCCTGAGACTGTATGTCAGCTGTGCAGGGCGTCTGGGCAGCTGTGCCCTTGAAAAAGATACAGCTGTTTTAAGGTGTTCCCAAAAGAAGCTACCTGTCCATCCATTTGGTCCCAAGTCTGTACAGCCCTAATTACTGTCTGCTGTAACACATCAATTTTGTAATTCAGATGCGCTTCATAAATAGCTAGGGTTTCTGTACCGTGCAAACTTATCCATTTTACTTTTTCATTTTGCAAGGGTTTGCTTTCAAACTTATATAGCATCTATTTTTTTTTTACGTTTAATAAGGCCCATTTCCTGGTAATTATTGCTGCAATTTACTTTTTTATACCGTCAGATGGCAGCAACTACCCACCCAATGCACTGCAATTACATTTTGCTGGGTTAATTTTGTGATAGGGGTGGGAAATTCATTTGCTTTGCATTTTAATATAATCTTCACTTCCTGAACCAATGGAAGCTGGATACAATTATCCTTTTTTTAAAAAAAAATTGCAGTAAGCAATTTGCAGTGAACAGAAAACTGGATGCATCTTTTAAAAAATTAAATGTGTGCAAATCTTCCGTTAAAATTATTAATATTTGCGTAGAAAAGCTGGGACGGAGTAAACATTTATTTGCCAAAAAAATAGAGATGTTGAAGCATACTGTAGCTCTGTAAATATTTCTATTTGTGTGGAATATCAACTTGCAGTATGTTTTGGGGGAAAAAAAGTATACGTTGAATTTGATGCAAACAAGATACAGACCTAACGTATAGAATGAAATCCCGAGTTGCTTAATTATGGTTTGTCGGACAGCTGACGCTTCATTAGTCAGGTTGGGCTTAGGGGTTTTATGACAGCCATGAGACTGCTACACATTGTCAGATTGACTAACACATTGAGCAAAATATACCACAGTTTGTTTTTGCCTCGAGCCAACAGTGGAGGATCTGGAATAATGGGGTTTACCCTCCCGCCGTGGACAGACCACATATCCCTCTCTGCAAATCTGAGAGGCCCATTAAGACCAAAGTCTTAAGGAATCCTTGGATTCTTTGACACTCCGGTGGATTTTGTAGGAGCTGGAGCCAGTGGTTTTCTGGAATCTGTTGAAAGAAAAATCTTCTTCGGGTCCAGTCCAAGCCGGGAATAAACAAAATGGAGACCGCTTTAGAAAGAAGATTGTCGTTTTTTTGAAGAGCAAAGCCAGACAGAAATGTGGCTCTGGGAAAAACTGACCACATGGAGCTGGGGGTGGCGGGTTTTTATACCTCCTTGGGCTCTTGTGTTTGGACTTGTTCCTGTGGCATGAACTTTGGCCTGAGGTTCAGTGTGCCCGCCTGGTATTCTAATGGTGGAGGGTTGCTGCCACTATTGGAGGCTCAAAGACATGGAGAAGATGCCTGGAAACCTGTTCTCTTTATTGATTTATTTTTCATCTTGCTTTATTCAAGCTAAACAAGGAGGCTTGACTGACAGTGAATGGATGTTTGTTTGTCGGAGAGGAGCCATCAGGTTTAAAACAGGCAGCGGTGCCTCATGCCTCAAAAATCTTTCCGGAATCCAGAGGTTCATTATAAAATTGCAAAATGCTCCCCTGTTAATGCAAAGTGGACCCCCCCCCAAAAAAAAATCAAAGGGGAAAAAAAACAAATAAAGGCACAAAAATGAAAAAAGAGTAGCCGAAACTAGAAAAGCGAGAAAAATGGGTATAAAAAAAATAGCTTTCAATCTTCTTTAGATCACTTATAGGTACAGTTATATATTGACCCTCTCTCTCTCTCTCTCTCTCTCTCTCTCTCTCTCTCTCTCTCTCTCTCTCTCTCTCTCTCTCTCTCTCTCTCTCTCTCTCAAGTTATAGTAGCTGCAAGCATTATTGAATGAAATGGATTCTCTTGACCCCTTTCAGTTTAGATTCAGTGGTGGACTGAGAACGAATTAATCATCCTGGAGGATCTCCTGCCGGAAGGAGACACTAGCAAAGCCAGTGAATCCGGCTGGATTTCTCAACGTACATTTTTGACGATGTGATAAATCTTCTCCGAAGAACCGGGGTGGAAAGCAATTTCTAAAGAGATTCCAGGAATCCTTGGCGGATCTCTTTGTACCAGAGAATTCTAAGACTATCGGTTAATCTCGGAGGCCAAAAGTCTTCCCATACAAGACAAGCTAGTTGTAACTGCCAAGAAAACTGCAATAGGTGTGTGGAAAGTCAGCCCCACAGAGAAGGAAATATTAAAAGGGCAGAATATTGTATTTCCTCAAGGGATCTTAAAGAGGCAGAAAAGCATGCCCAGTTTTTTCTTAATAGCCCCAAGTCTCCCTCCCCCAAGCAGAAACCAGCTCTGTGGAAATGCAGGTGTGATCATCCATTCAGGAAGGTTGGAGGCCTCCAGCTAGAAGCTTAGGAAGACAAAGACATCCAAAATCTACACAGCCCACCCAAACTCTTAAGACAGGACATAATAGTGTAAGGTTTTACACTTAGCCTCACAATTGCCCCAGCATTACTCGGGAATTTAAAAGAGCCGAAAGAAACTCCCCAGCCGAGGTTTCAGCAAGCAAACCACTTTTATTTGGATCAAAACAGAGTCGGGTGGCCACCTCTCTCTTCGTGGCTGGTAGAGAGATGAAGGCAACAACCAGGAAAGAGTTCTTCCACCTTTTATACCTTTCCAGAACAAAGAGATCGGGTCTTGGTACTAGGAACCAAAAGGTACAGAAAAATAATTCCTAGATGATGACTCATACACAACAACCCAGGTTCCACCATAACTCCTTTTCCCCCCTCCCCTCACCATGCTCTTTTCATGCAAGCAATCCCCTGTACCTAAAGCATGAAACATTTGCTTTTATAGAACTAATTTCCCAATATAAAGCACCTTCAAAGCTGCTTGCACATAAACAAAGATGATGACAAAATATCACTAGGTAAAGGTAAAGGTTCCCCCGCACATGTGTGCTAGTCGTTTCTGACTCTAGGGGCCGGTGCTCATCTCCGTTTCAAAGCCGAAGAGCCAGCGCTTGTCCGAGGACGTCTCCGTGGTCATGTGGCCGGTATGACTAGATGCCAAAGGCGCACGGAGCGCTGTTACCTTCCCACCGGAGTGGTCCCTATTTTTCTACTTGCATTTTGACGTGCTTTAGAACTGCTAGGTTGGCAGGAGCTGGGACGAGTAACAGGCACTCACTCAGTTACGCAGCACTTGGGATTCGACCCGCCAAACTGCCGACCTTCTGACCGACAAGCTCAGCGTCCTAACCCACTGAGCCACCGCGTCCCTTTTACAAAGTATCACTACTAATATCAATATTACTAACATCAACCTTAAGCATAATAAAATCCCTTCAATAGGATTAACCCACCGATGCCAAAGAGGCACACTCAGACTCAGGTCAAAGTACATGACCCAGGAAATACAAAGCCTTAAACAGGAACAGGAAGCCACTCTAGACAAAAGGCTCCAGAGGGTATAAAAACCCACTCTCTACTACATGTGCTCACTTTTTTCTTCCACAGCCATCTTTCTGTCTGGCTCTCCTCTTCAATAAACTGAAACCTTTTTTCTCAAGCAGTCCTCGTGTCGTTTATTCCCGGCTTGGACTGAACCACAATGAAGACGTTTCCTTCAACAGATGCAATCGCGGGTCTAGTCCAGGGAAAGGAAGGACTTGGGGTGACGCGAAAGGAGGGTTCCAAAATTTGAGGGGCTGCCACAAAGACGTGTGTGTGTGTGTGTGTGTGTGTGTGTGTGTGTGTGTCTGTTTTCCAAAGCACCCAGAAGGCAAGACAAGAAGCAACGGATGGAAAGTAATCAAGGGGAGATCCAGTCTACAAATAAGAAAAAAAAATTTCCTGACAGTCATAACAATTAATCTTGCCTTAGGAGTTGTGGGTGCAGCATCATCTCAGGAAGCCTTTAAGAAGAGACCGGACAGCCACTTGTCTGAAATGGTATTATGCTTGAGCAGGGTGTTGGACTAGAAGACCTCCGAGGTCCCTTCCAGCTGTATTCTGATGAATTCATTGATTGAATTTCAGCGGAAGTTTTTAAGAAGAGACTGGACAGCCATTTGTCTGAAATGGTCTAGGCTAGGGTCTCCCGCTTGAGCAGGGGGTTGGACTAGAAGACCTCCAGGGTCCCTCCCAACTCTCTCATCCTGCTCTGCTCTGGGTTTTCCCCCAAGGTGTTAGGTTGTGCTGATAGATGAGCTTGATGTAGTTATGGTTTGTGCGACTAAGTCTGTTTTGCAGTTAAAATGATTAGGGCTAGGGTTAAGTAAAGGTTTCCCCCGCCTGGTCGCGTCTGACCCTAGAGGGATGGCGCTCATCTCTGCTTCTTAGCCGAGGGATCCAGTGTTGTCTGAAGACAATTTCCGTGGTCCTGTGGCCAGCATGATTATACCCCACCGAAGTGGTACCTACTTATATACTCGCATTTGCATGCTTTTCAAACTACTAGGGTGGCAGGAGCTGGGGCAAGGGACAGGCGCTCACTCCGTCACACGGTGCTGGGGTCTTGAACCCCGGCCGTCAGCTTTCCAGCTGACAAACTCTGCGTCTTTAACCGCTGAGCCATCAGGCCCCCTGTTTTACAGCTAGTATTTTATTATTATTTTAACTTGTTTTGTTATTGTTAGCCAGCCAGGGTTAATAGGTTAGGAATGGGTGTTTGTGTGGCCCACTTCCCCGGGGCAATTCCTGAGAAAGTACAGGGGGGAAAAAATCTTAAAATCGACATTTCTTTGAACTTTTGCTTTACAGCTGCAGTTTTCTTGGTAAACATATTAACTTGCTGTCAGGAAATTAGTTCTTCATTAAAAAAAAATTAAAAAAAGTAGCCAGATGAGATGGGTCCTGCACAAACTTGTAGACATAACACATGTGAGTAGGACAGAAATAGCATGTTTATTGGAAAACCTTGGAAGAATACAATCATGTAGACGGCCGTCAAACAGGAATGATTCTCACCATCTGCATATTCTTCACAAACTGGAATATCCTTGTTTGTTTTTTCCCTCCCCTCAAATGGAGAGCTGAGGTTCTTGCACAATTCTTTGGAAGCGGCTTTTCAGAACAGGAACGTTTCTTAGGAACTATAAAAATCTGCATTCCTGAACTGCAAAGTTTAGACTCCAGCTTTCTTTTCCTTTCCATGTCAGACTAACCTGGAGGGGAGAGCATCTAACTCATCTTTAGGTTACCGGGTAGAAGCGGAGGAGAGCGGTTTTAATTGTAAAATGTTTGGAAGTTAAAATTCTTTTCCAATCAGTCGAAGAGCGATGGATCGTTAAACATTTGCTGGAAGCTTCTTACAATGTTTGACATCGTTTAATGTAACTTTTTTTTTTTACAGATCTTTCTTAAAATAAGTCAGGTCAGCTCGCTCACATACAGTGTGGAGAACAATAAAACGGTAATAAGTGGCTTTTAGTTTAATAGCTTGGAGAAATGTTCTGCCTGCTTGCTTTTTTTTTACTGAGTTTCTAAACGTCAATTTTGAAAATATGCACGTTTAACAGTTCACACTTTCTTCTTTTCCCTTATATGCATATATATGTTTAGGCACAGATATCTTTTCAGTTCAGAATAGAGTTGAAAGGGACCTTGGAGGTCATCTAGTCCAACACTCTGCTCAGGCAGGAAACCCTATACCATTTCAGACAAATGGCTGGCCAGTCTCTTCTTAAATACCTCCAGTGTTGGAACATTCACCACTTCTGGAGGCAGGTGGTTCCACTGATTATAAGGAAGCTTCTCCTTATATTCTAGGTTGCTTCTCTCCTTGGTTAGTTTCCATCTGTTGTTTCTTGTCCGGCCTTCAGGTGCTTTGGAGAACAGCTTGACTCCCTCTTCTTTGGGGCAGCCCCTGAGATACTGGAAGACTGCTATCATGTCCCCCCTCGTCCTTCTCTTCATTAAACTGGACATACCCAATTCCAGCAACCGTTCCTTATATATTTTAGCCTCCAGTACGCCCTGATCATCTTTGCTGCTCTTCTCTGCACTCTTTCTAAATAAACTGGAATATGGAATAGAAACTGCTAGAAAGTGAACGATGAAGGCAAGAATTGCCAAGATTTGATTCTTTGTTCAACCCAATGTACATATCAATAGAGGGACGCGGTGGCTCAGTGGGTTAGGACGCTGAGCTTGTTGATCAGAAGGTCGGCAGTTTGGCGGGTCGAATCCCGAGTGCCGCGTAACAGAGTGAGCACCTGTTACTCGTCCCAGCTTCTGCCAACCTAGCAGTTCGAAAGCACGTAAAAATGCAAGTAGAAAAATAGGGACCGCTACGGTGGGAAGGTAACAGCGTTCCGTGCGCCTTTGGCGTCTAGGCACGCCGGCCACACGACCACGGAGACGTCCTCGGACAAGCTCTGGCTCTTCGGCTTTGAAACGGAGATGAGCACCGGCCCCTAGAGTCGGAAAACGACTAGCACGCATGTGCGGGGGAAACTTTACCTTTACCTTTTACCTTTACATATTAATACAACTTCATGCTGTTGCATGCATAAAGAAATATATATATTTCTGAGGATTTCTGAGGATTTCCTGTAGTCACTTTTAAGCCCTGGTCGGTTTGCATCCCGTTATGTGAAGAATAATGAGATTAGACTTTGACATGTTTCTCTTGGCGTCTGACCCGAACCAAGATTCCACTGGGATTGTTTTGTCCACGAGGCTGTCCAACTTTAACTGCTTGCTTCAATTTTTATCAGCACTTTTAGGGCTCTTATAGAATTACCGTGGTGTTATCCTTTGCGCTTTTCTGTTTTCGGAGATGATGCTTTGGGCAGATGCTATTCTTTCAGGTAGCGCAGAAACGTTTAAAACAAATATGGTTTGAGATTTTTGTCCGCCTTAGAAAAACAGCTGGATACTCATGGATTTGTGCCACCATTTTTCTGCAGAGCGCCGTCAGTTGTATTTAACCTCGTAGTGCCAAAGACAATCGGAGTTACATTTTAGCCTTATTCTCCTTCCTGGCCACCAGGATATTTATTTACTTACGTTTTTACAGCATTGGATTCCACCAAAGTTCGTTTTGGTCCCATTCTTATATAAATATCAGCGTAATTCATATACAATGCTTGCTTCTCTGAGCGCGCTCTTCTTTGGCTTGACGTCCAGCAATACCCGTAGTAGTAACTCCAGAAGCTCCCCCCCCCTCCCCCAATCCAGAATCAAGAGTGTCAAGTAGTTTGTGTACAAATAGTCGCTTCGTTTTGCTGGGATTCAACTCTCAGACCGTATCTCCCTATCCAGATCAGATAGGATCTGGTTCTTACGGGATCTTAATACTGTTGTGATTCAGGGTCAGCCTGTGGGTTCGGCAGTTGGGTCGGACGACTCAGAGGAGGAGGAGGGGGCTGTTGAAGAGCTTGCTGATGATGGCCTTGAGGCTCCGCAGAGGCTCCCCTCCCACCTGGTCACGACGGAGACCCAGCTGTGTGAGCCTGACAGCGTGGATGAAGATGACCCACAGCTGGCCCTGTTCAAGGACGCCCGACGCAGGAGGCAGTCAAGCAGGAGTAAACAGAGGAAGGCAATGGGGCACCTCGGAAGGAGGCAGAGAGAGGCCACGCCCTGAACTGTATTTAAGGGGAATGTGTGGGAGGGCTGGTTTGCTGAAGGCAACCGCTTGGATAGTTCCTGTTTCATAGCTCCTGTTTCATGGTTGGTGTCTTGTCTTGCTCTGTTTTATGTTAATAAATTTGGCAGGCTTTATTCCAGCCTCTTGCCGTTTGTAAAGGGGTTGTCCCTGCTTTTGCTGCAGGGCCGGTAGCAGGCTGGTACAGAACAAATACCGCTTTATATACTGATACAGGAGATTGGAATCGCTTTACAAATCCTTAGTAAGATGCCTCACCTGGAATACCTGCATCCGGTTTTGGTCACCACATTAGAAAATAGATGCTGAGACTTTGGGAAAAGTGCCAAGAAAGGCAACTTCGATGATTCAAGGCCTGGAGACAAAAACATACGAAGAACGGTTGCCGGATTTGGGAATGGCCAGTCTAGAGAAAAGAAAGACCTCATCATCATCATAATAAACCTTTATTGTCAAAGTACAACATGTGTACATTGAGATTAGCTGAGCCTTCCCCCCCCCCGTGCTCTCTCCCCCCAACACACAGTGACAACAAACCCTCCATCCTACCACACCATGTGAGCCAACTACACCACACACCGGCCTCCCAAGTCAATAGCAGTATAGCAGTATTTGAGGGGCTGCCACAAAGAGGAAGGGGGGGGGGTCAAGCTCTTCTCCAAAGCACCTGAAGGCAGGACAAGAAGCAACAGGTGGAAACTAATCAAGGAGAGAAGCAACCTGGAATTAAGGAGAAACTTCCTAACAGTGAGAGCAATTAACCAGTGGAACTACTTGCCTCCAGAAATTGTGAGCGCTTTGTCGAAAAGAGACTGGACAACCATGTGTCTGAAATGGTACAGGGTCTCCTGCACGAGCAAGGGGTTGGACTAGAAGACCTCCAAGGTCCCTCCCAACTCTCTTATTCCACATAGACTTCTGGGCGTGCCCTTTTTTCCTCTTTAGCTATGGCAATGCATGCAAAGCTCGGCTCTGGCTTTTCTAGAGTTAATTGGAAGCCATTGAAAATCTGCAGTAAGGACAAACATTGACCGGGCATTGGGGCAGAACATAAAAGCAAATGAATACGTTGCCATCTTGAGGGAGGGATGGTCTTCTTAAGTGGCATATGAGTTTACCTCTGAGCTTACCTAGCGATGGAGAAGGCAGGCAGACGTCTCTACTAGACAGGTGAGTTTGGACTTCTAGCAGTTATCCAGCTGTGTGTTCAGGCCACTGCGACCTGTTCCATTTGTGGTATGAAAAATCACAGGCTGGCCATCAAAGTTGAGTTAGGCAGCCTAAAATTTACACTCACTTGAGAGATATTGAGAGTTTTGGCCACCACGATGTAAAAAAGATGTTGGGATGCTAGAAAGAGTGCAGAGAAGAGCAACAAAGATGATCAGGGGTCTGGAGTCTAAAACATGTAAAGAACAGTTGTTGGAATTGGGTATGTCTAGTTTAACGAAGAGAAGGACTAGGGGGGACAGGATAGCAGCATTCCAGTATCTCAGGGGCTGCCCCAAAGAAGAGGGAGTCAAGCTATTCTCCAAAGCGCCCGAAGGCAGGACAAGAAGCAACGGATGGAAATTCATCAAGCAGAGAAGCAACCTAGAACTAAGGAGAAACTTCCTAACTGTTAGAACAACTAACCAGTGGAACAACCTGCCTCCAGAAGTGGTGAATGCTCCAACACTGGAAGTCTTTAAGAAGAGGCTGGACAGCCATTTGTCTGAAATGGCATCGGGTTTCCTGCCTGAGCAGGGGGTTGGACTAGATGACCTCCAAGGTCCCTCCCCACTTTATTATTATTATAACAGAACCACACTCTCTTTGCCGTTTATAACACTGTACACCCAAGCAGTTTTATCAATACGGTAATGAGTTAGCAATTAACCAGTGGAACCACCTGCCTCCAGAAGCGGTGAATGCTCCAACACTGGAAGTTTTTAAGAAGAGGCTGGACAGCCATTTGTCTGAAATGGTATAGGGTTTCCTGCCTGAGCAGGGGGTTGGACTAAATGACCTCCAAGGTCCCTTCCAACTTTATTATTATTATTGTTATTGTTATTGAAATGGCATTTGTAATGTGGGAAGAATGAATATTTTGGCTAAAGACTTTCCCAAAGGCATTAAAACTGCCAATAATTCAACTGATATACTGTTGTATTCCTTACTATCTGTCTTGTAGTAATAATAATAATAATAATAATAATAATAATAATAATAATAATAATAATAATAATAATAATAATAATAATAATAATAATATAAAGTTGGAAGGGACCTTGGAGGTCATCTAGTCCAACCCCCTGCTCAGGCAGGAAACCCTATACCATTTCAGTCAAATGGCTGTCCGGTCTCTTGTATTTCAAGTACTTTTTTTCCCCGTTTGTCAATAACCTTTATGCAGCTCGCAGTGTTACATAATGCTTTGATTTCTGTAGGAGACATGCTTTTTACCCCCCTTTGGCTTAGATTTTGTTTGTTGTTTTAATTCCTCAGCAGCTGCTATAAGTCTCGCTGGAAAGCAAAATGCCCTTGATGAAAGTCCAAATAGGATTAGAAGCCAACTTATACTTGTATTTTTAATGATTTCACTGACCCATAATCATGGTGTCTATCACAAAAGAAAAATAAAGCTGGAGTTTGTCCTGAAGTTAACACGGTGTACCAGGCAAATAAGTTAATTTAATTTACTAGCAATTTTAATTTTAAAGGGACGCGGTGGCTCAGTGGATTAGGATGCTGAGACATTGATTAAGTGAGTTTTGCCCCATTTTAGGACCTTCCTTGACGTAGTTGTTAAGTGAATCAGGACAGTTTGTTAAAGTAGCAACCCAGTTGTTAAGCGAATCTGGGCTTCCTCATTGACTTCGCCTGTCAGAAGTTCATAAAAGGGGATCACGTGATCCCTTCCCCCTGGGAGATTGTGACTGCAAGGGTCTGAATTTTGATCGCGTGACCCTGTGGGTCAGTGTGAAAAAAAACTCACGCCGTCACTCACTTTTTCCAGTGCCGTTGTAAACTTCGAATGCTCACTAAGTGAGCCGTCGGAAGCCGAGGAGACTCTACATTTTTTTGATCTGGCTTCTTCATTTATTTTTGGATAAGGCGCCGATTGTTCGAGAGCCCCTTTTCATTGTCAACAAACGTTTCGATGGGGGATCCATTTCTTTATATATATATATATATATATATATATATATATATATATATATATATATATATATATATATATATATATATATATATATATGGGTTTTATTGAATTTTATTGGTTTGTGCTTAAATTGTAAGCCGCCCTGAGTTTTCGGAGAAGGGCGGGATATAAATGGGATTAAAAATAAATAAATAAAATTGGTAAGACCAGTGGGGTTAGGATCAGGAATGCGGTAGGGACGGGGTTGGGAACAACATTGGAGTTGCCCCCCCCCAGTAACATTTTCAAGCTTTAGCAAACAGACTGTTGCCCGGCTACATATGTTCAGTTAACGCTAATTAATATAATAGTAAATAGCTGTAATGTATATGCTAAAGCAGGGGTAGGCAACCTTGGCCCTTTTATGACTTGTGGACTTCAACTCCCAGAATTCCTGAGCCAGCATGGCTCAGCTTGGAAACCTCTCCTTTTTCCCTCAGCGTGGCTGGCTGAGCAATTCTGGGAGTTGAAGTCCACGAGTCATGAAGGGGCCATAGTTCCCCCATGCTGGCTCAGGAATTCTGGGAGTTGAAGTCTATGAGTCATGAAGGGGCCTAGGCCTAGGCCAGGGGTAGGCAACCTTGGCTCTTTTATGACTCGTGGACTTCAACTCCCAGAATTCCTGAGCCGGCATGGCTCAGCATGGAAGCCTCTCCCTTTCCCCTCAGCATAGCTGGCCCAGGAATTCTGGGAGTTGAAGTCCACGAGTCATAAAAGAGCCAAGGTTGCCCACCCCTGTGCTAAACGATAATCATAAACGCTATCCGTTGATCAATACACATCATTCTCCTTACTAATATATATTCAAATATCCCATTCATTTCTCGCTCGTTCGTTTTCCTAACCATTGGTCAAATTTAGGGGGAATCCGTTTCCAATTCATTTTTGTGCCAAGGGGCCAAAATATTAAATATTGGGATGGCCGGATCTTTTGCAGAATTCCAAGGAGGAAGATGAATGTCTCGGAAGAGGAAAATGTTTCCACTTCCAGCGAGTCTGAAGGCGAATATGACGCCGATGCCGAAGGTGAAGCCGAGGCAGAGCCCGGATCGGAAGCGGAGAATCCAGAAGACCCCGTTTACGCCATGGCTCCCACCGTCAACATCCAGGACGAAAGTGCCATTGATGTCGAGTCCTGCCCTGCGTTCATGTGTCTCAATGAGGTAAGGGTTTTCCTTTGGTGGAGCATTTCCCCCTTGACGTACGACCGACGCGCAGCCCAAAATCTCCGCAGCTGAGCCAAACGTTTCTTAAGCGGGTTCTGCCCCCTTTTTTACGACCGTTCCTCGCCACAATTGTTCAGTCAATCGCTGCCGTCGTGAAGGGAGTAACACGATTGTTAAGTCAATCCGGCTTCCCCGTTGACTTCGCTTGTCAGACGGTCGCAACGGGTGGTGGTGGTGTCACGTGAGACCCTCCCCCAGGACACTGAAACCGTCATAAATGTGAACCAGTTGCCAAGCCCCCCGAATTAGGATCACGTGACCGTGGAGGAGAAGCCGGCAACGATCGTTAAATGGGGAGAAACTGTCACGTCGCTTTTTTTTCAGTGCCGTTGTAACTTCGGAACGGTCACTCGGCGGAGTGTTGTAAGGTGAGGACTACCTGTACCGGGATGATTTTGTTATGCTTAAAGTACGGAAATGTAGATTTTTTTTTGCCTGAACCAGACAAAGCTGGCAAGGTGACTTTTGAGTCAGTCACTCTCCCTCAGCCTTAAATCGCCTCACAAGATGGATGCTGTGAGGGAAAAAGGAGGAGGAAGGGATACAGGTAGTCCTTGACTTACGACCGTAATTGAGGCTGGAATTATGGCCATAAGTGGTGCCAGGTGTTAAATGGGAAATCTGCACAACAACAACAGCAACAACAACAACAGTAGTAGTAGTTGCTGTTGTTATTATTATTATTATTATTATTATTATTATTATTATTATTATTATTATTATTATTATTATTATTATTATTTACATGCAAGCAAGAACTGGTGGGATCATAAAATAGAGAAAGTCATAGAAAACGATAAAGTTAAATTGCTCTGGGACTTTAGAACTCAAACCTACAAGCACCTGCCACATAACACCCCAGACTTAACAATTGTCGATAAGAAAGACAAAAATGTCTGGATAGTGGACATGGCAGTGCCTGGAGACAGCAGAGTAGATGAGAAAGAACTGGAGAAGATGACAAAATACAAAGACCTACAAATAGAAATAGAAAGACTGTGGCAAAGGCAAGCAAGGGTGGTACCAATTGTAATAGGCACCTTGGGAGCAATCCCAAAACAACTGGAGCACCACTTGGACACCATCATCGGCATTGACAAATTCGCCATCAGTCAATTGCAAAAGGCGGCCTTACTGGGAACTGCTTCCATCCTGCAACGAGATCTGTAATACCATCAAACATCCACATCTGCCTATCCCAGGTCCTTGGCAAGGACTCGATAGGTAGACAAAAAAGTCAAATCCGGTCTGAACATCTGGCATCTGGCTGATTGTGTGAATAATAATAATAATAATAATAATAATAATAAAAATAAAAATAAAAATAAAAAGTTGGAAGGGAGCTTGGAGGTCATCTGCTCAGGCAGGAAACCCTATACCATTTCAGACAAATGACTGTCCAGTCTCTTCTTAAAAACTTCCATTGTTGGAACATCCACAACTTCTGGAGGCAGGTTGTTCCACTGGTTAATTGTTCTCACTTTCAGGAAATTTCTCCTTAGTTCTAGGTTGCTTCTTTCCTTGATTAGTTTCCATCCACTGCTTCTGGTCCTGCCTTCAGGTGCTTTTGAGAATAATAAACAGAACGGATGATATCTCAATAGTCAACCAATATCTTGTCAAGATAAAATTTTGCACAGTTGCAACTTCCCGTATGTCAAAAATTGCACGTAAGCTGATAACTGAGGTTTAAGAATTATTGAGGCTCGGAACTCAATGGTCAAAGTCAGTCACGCTATCTCAATCCCCTCTTAGCAATATTAAAACTACTGTAACTCCAGAGGGAGCATTGTTCACACCAGTTTCATAATGTTCACTCTGAGGAAGCAGGCAAATTTGAAACTCATTCTACTTCCAACAAAGTTGGTTTAAGTTGGATAAGTTAATTTCCTGTATCTCCTTCTTGGGTGAAGCTGTGATCAATCAATGTCCATTTCACAATGGGTACTTAAATTGTTTCATTTTTAATTTCCTTTAAACCTCCTGAGAAGAACAAGAGGTTTAAAGGAAATTAAAAATGAAACAATTTTAAGTACCCATTGTGAAACTGACATTGATTTAGCACAGCTTCAGCCAAGAAGGAGAGACAGGAAATTATCCAAGAACATGGAAATGGAAGTGAAACCGATTAGAAATCAGCACAATTATCATGGCACATTACCTTGTTATATTGATGCCATGCATTTGATGTATTTGGTCTATTATCTCCCCATCACAGATTCTTAAAATATTTCTTTCGGATTCTCCCTTACAAGGAACTGATATTGCAAGCATAAGCAACAGAACAAAGCCAAACCAGAGCCTTCGACTTTTAAGAGAGCTGATTTCAGTAAACTTAAGAGAAAGCTTGGGAAGGATTCCACGGATGAGAATCCTCAAGGGGAAAACAAGGCAAGGAGCTTGGGAAACTTTGAAAAATGAGATTATAAAAGCCCAGTCTAACACAATGCCAACGAACAAGAAAAATAACAGCTCTCAAAAGAAACCAGTGTGGCTGCACAAAGAACTCTCTGATTCGAGAATTAGATGTTTGTCAAAATATTTTGATTAGGCACGAAGTATTCTGAATGGCTCATGAAAATGTTTGCACGAAAGGCAGTTCTCTTTTATGACCCAGAACAGGCCGATAAGAGAATTTCCAAAACTCCTGTCTGGACATTGAGGAACAATGTTTTTTTTCTTCTGCTTTTCCTTTCACAGTAGAAGCAGAAGTTACCGTCTGTTAAATAGCTACAGCTAGCCCTTGACTCATAAACAGTTCACTCACTGGCTGTTCGAAGTTACAACGGCACTGAAAAAGCCAAGTGGGTGACCTTGGGCCAGTCACTTTATCTCAGCCCTAGGAAGAAGGCAATGGCAAAATCGCTTCTGAAAAACGCTGCCGAGAGAAAACCACAAGGACTCGTTCCGTCAGTCTCCAAAAATGTGGACTTTAACTGAACAGAAGAGACTAAAAAATTAGATAACTACTATACGTGGTTAATGTTAGTTACCATTATACCTGGGAGAGAAAGCAGCAAAGTTGTGAAAGCCTTGTCTGCTATTTAAAACAGCGAGATGGGTGGCATGCAAAATAAAATAACATGAAATAAAATCCTTAACCTGACAAAAGAGTTGACAGCCCGAATCCCGTAAAAGTATAAATTAATCTGCTTCTCGTATTGCTGTGATTTAAAAATGTGATCTGTTTTACACGATTGGGCTTAGATACCAAGGGTTTTTTGTGTTTTTGCAAACGTGCAAAAACTCTTATTTTCCATATATATTTGTTCTGTTCAGAGTTTTGCAAAACTCTCTCGTCGGTGATTTATTTTGTTTTAGCTAGTTCTATATAATAAGGTGGTTTTTTTTCTCACTTCCCACTCTGTTGCACATCTTCAAGTGCTTATTTTATTGGCGAATTCCCACTCCATTTACAGTTTGAATGGTAGACACACAGAAGTGACTTCTATGCTAGCGTTTCAGTGACTGCATTATTGTGCTGGATATGATTGAACATGAAACATGCAGTGTCGCGAATAAAGACGTACATTTATTTATTTCTTTTTTATTTCAAATAAAAGGAGAATCCTGTTGTGCTAGCAGCTTATGGTGTGGTCATAAATGTTGCTCAGTAAAATTTTCCTGCCGGTATTTTTCTCCAGACTACATGAGGCCTTTGTATTCAATTCCTGACTTTTCACGAGAAAATAATGCGATTTGTATGTATTCGCTTATGCAGAAGGCTCTATTTTTGCCTTACAATGTGGCATTATTTAGAGAATTGCTAGGAATTTTAAGAATGGTCCGAAGGGAATAATTGAGAACAACTTAGTTCTTTTCGCAGCACTGTTTCCAGGATGACATCAGTCAGCCAATAAACCTTTCCATGGAACTCTTACACATTATAAGTGGTCTTTTTCATGAATGTCGTCACTTGGAATGGAATACAATGGATCCCGTCAACTGGTGATTTTTATTTATTAGGATTCAAACAGGAGCCCAATTTTTTTCCCCTAATGGTCATCCTGAAATGTCCAATGAATCACAATTCCCGCTGAAACCAGTTACTATTGCACTGGCTTTTCAAGCACGAACGTAACCTTCGGCAAAGAAAAGGGGCAGAATGTCTGTGGAGGTCCTCAGCCCTCCCGGTCATGGTTGTCCCAAAGGTTCTTTTTTTCAGGAGGCAACTGGACTCTGTTTTTCTTTGAAGACGTTTCCCTTCTCATCCCAGAAGCTTCTTCAGTTTCTCCAAATTACACAGAAATGGATAACAGGCGTTATCTAATAAGTACTAGAATGTCGATTATTTTACCTTGCAGTTGTTGGCAGTTGCATATCTCAGTAGTTGTTTACCCAATTGCAGCTATTCAGCATTTTCTATCTCTCTATCAGTCCTTCAAAAGTATCATTCAGCTAGAAATTAGCATTACGCCACTGAGAACAATCCCTTCGTCATTTCAAGAGCCTTGGTGGAGCCGTGGGCTAATGCCTCCTTAAGTAACACCAGCTGCCTGCAATTAGTGCAGGTTCGAGTCCCACCAGGCTCAAGGTTGACTCAGCCTTCCATCCTTCCCAGGTAGGTAAAATGAGGACCCAGATTGTTGGGGGCAATTAAGCTGACTTTGTAATAATGCCGCTTGGGGTGGTGGTGGCCGAAAGCCCTAATAAGCAGGCATATACATAGAATGAAGGCTATTGCTAAGCACATTGATTTGTGCTTCTTAGATTGTAAGCCACCCTGAGTCTTCGGAGAAGGGCGGGATATAAATGGGATTAAAATAAAATAAATAAAATAAATAAAGTGTTTGTAAATCTAACTATATTGTTTTAGGTCATTCGCCATGGCAAGGCAAACACAAATGAGGTGAAGAAAAGTGTGTGTGTGTGTGTGTGTGTGTGTGTGTGTGTGTGTGTGTGGATGGATGGATGGAAGGATGGGTGGATGGGTGGATGGATGGAAGGGTGGATGGATGGATGGATGGATGGATGATGGATGGATGGGTGGATGGATGGATGGAAGGGTGGATGAATGGATGGATGGATGGATGGATAGATGGGTGGATGAATGGATGGATGGATGGATGGATGGGTGGATGGATGGATGGATGGATGGATGGATGAGTGGGTGGATGGATGGATGGATGGATGGAAGGGTGGATGGATGGATGGATGGATGGATGGATGGATGGATGGAAGGGTGGATGGATGGATGGATGGATGGGTGGATGAATGGATGGATGGATGGGTGGGTGGGTGGGTGGACGGACGGATGGATGTACAGACAGTTGCTCATACCTATACGTGAATTAGGATCTTAGCAGCTTTGGCTGACTGTTGGAGAACTGATCCATTTCTAATCCTGAAAGGTGCTTGGATCTAAGAGTGCTTTGAATGAGAGGAGATCCAAGGGAATTTGCAGCATTTGTTCGGAAAAAGTTGTTCAAACCCACAATGCTGTGATTGAAGCGCTGCCTGTTTTTTATGGTGTGTCCCCTTGCATCCTCACACAGGAGAACAACACCAGACATGGTTGCAATCACACTGTTGTGGCCTCCACCTTGGCTTTTATTGCCAGACCACGTAGACACTCCTGAGAGACACGTGTGTGTCTTTCCTCACTGATATACCTACATGTTGATATTGACAGATCTTTTTGGTTAACTTCTACTCTCTTTTTTTGAATATTTCTATTCCAGTCTTAAAAACAAAGATATTTTTCTCTCTCCATATATCATGGCTTTGATGCTCTCAGTGGTTGCCACTTGTATAAAGTAGAATATCACCTTTGCTTTCCAAAGGATGTGACTTGAGTGAGGACCACATGATTGTTTTTAGAATTTAATTTTAATGTAACCTTTTTGTCCCTGACACAGACACACTGGAATGTGGACAAAGGTAACTTTGCAAGAAGTTGTTTTCCTGGCTGCTATGCAACTGTCAACAGTGGGGTCATTAATGAAAAATATGTAGCGGTCTTCCGTTTGTCCACATTTTTTTCCATGTGTCTAAGTACAATTGCATGACAAAAACAAATTATCTTAGGAGGGGCGGATAATAATAATACAAAAACTTAACACTCAGAGTGAGAAGTAAAATTATAGTTCACTATATATTAAGTTGTTTACTATGGTAGAGATAATTGCAGCGTTTTTTTCTGTAATACATTCTTTCCATATAATGTTGAATGGACATCTGGAGGAAAATTGTGTGTGTTAAAGACATGGAGTATCATGTAATCGAAATTCCCCAACAGATAATTCCAGCTCTGTAGGACTTTATCTATCTATCTATCTATCTATCTATCTATCTATCTATCTATCTATCTATCTATCTATCTATCTATCCACCCATTCACCCACACATCCATCCATCCATCCATCCATCCATCCATCCATCCATCCATCCATCATCCATCCATCCATCTATCTATCTATCTATCTATCTATCTATCTATCTATCCACCCATTCACCCACACATCCATCCATCCACCCACCCCCACCCCCACCAATCTATCTCTGTCTATCTATCTATCTATCTATCTATCTATCTATCTATCTATCTATCTATCTATCTATCTACCTAGCTACCTACCTATATTAGTGTATGTATGTGTGTATCTATCTGTCTGTCTGTCTGTCTGTCCGTCCGTCCATCCGTCCGTCCGTCCACCCACCCACCCACCAATCCATCCATCCAACCATCTATCCATCCATCCATCCATCCATCACCTACCTACCTACCTATATTGGTGTATGTATGTATGTGTGTATATCTTTCTATCTGTCTGTCTGTCTGTCTTGTCTGTCTGTCTGTCTGTCTGTCTGTCTGTCTGTCTGTCTGTCTGTCTGTCTGTCTGTCTATCTATCTATCTATCTATCTATCTATCTATCTATCTATCTATCTATCTATCTATCTATCTATCTATCTTGGTGTATGTACATAGGTGTGTATATATCTATCTATCTACCTACCTATCTACCCGCCTATATTGGTGTGTGTGTTTGTGTGTATACAGAAGGTCGCAAAAAGCCGATCATGCGACCCCGGGACATGGCGACCGTCATAAATACGAAACAGTTGCCAAGCATCTGGCATTTTGACCACGTGCTGCAATAGTCACACATGTGACACACAGTCATAACTCGCTTTGTTTCAGGGCTGTTGTAACTTTGAACGGTCACTAAACAAATTGTTGCAAGTTGAGGACTAACCTGAATTGGATTGTGACCAAACTGGGATGCTGGGGACTTTTTTTTTTTTTGATATTGTGGGTTTTAGCCACCTTTGCTCTCTTTACTTTTGCTCTCTCAACCTTTGGTCCCTAGAGACTTTTATTATAAATCTGAAAAATCTCTGGGAAAAGTCATGTAGAGCTTTGCAACCAGGTTCCAAAGGCTGTAGACTTACACAGCCCCAAGACCAAATGTGTTTCCCCCTTGATTATTGACTTCAGTTTGATAAAGGGGACGAATAAATGTGAACAATTGGAGGTGGCATTGATCAAACTCCAACGCAGACTCGGAGATTGACTTCTGGAGTGGGCAATCTTTTCTGCAAGTCTCAAAAAAAAAAAAGGTAACCTACATTCTCGCTCCCCCCCAATTATCTCCGGCTTGGCGTTTGCAACAGCAAGGAACATCTTGCCCCTCTCTTACTAATGCCATCCGTCCTGGTTCCTAAGCCAGATTGATCTATTTAATCACTTATTTCTCGGATCTATCACAGTGTACTGCAGCGGATTATAAGTGGAGGAATCCTTGAGGGCTGTGTGGAAATTGCACTTAATGAAGCTTGGCAGCTAATGTTTAACTGGAGCACTTTTAACCGATGATCAGATATCTGTCTGGGAGATAAGCGGCGTTGCTAATTGCCTCCAAACGGCCAGTCAGGAAGCTGCTTTAATTTTGAAAGCTTTGGGCCTGGTTATCTCACAGGCCGCAACACACTGTCGCAACATGGCTGTGCCGGAAACCTGGAAAAACTCTCTTAAAGAGGTCCCTGTTTTGGCATTTGGATCCCCAAAAGTTGTCTTAACGTGTATCCTAACCTACAGTCTAAAATGCTGGAGATGTGGTAGTTTAGATGCTACTTATTTTTACATGTGGTGGACTTGTAGAAATCTAAAAGCTGTTTGGATTAAAATTTGGTGGAACATTCAAAAGATTTTTAAGAGAAAGAGAAAGTTTTCTCCACAATTGTTTTTATTGGGCATTGTTGTAGATTGTGATGTTAAAGAAATCAATTTGATGTTGAACTTGAGAACAGCAGCACGGTTACTGGGGGGACAATATTGGAAGGAGGATAGTTTGCCTACTATAGAAGAATGGGTGCTTAAGGTATCGAATCTTGCAGAAATGTCTGAGATTTCTGCTTATTTGGAGGATCCCTCGCAAGAAAGATATATTTCAGTTTGGAGGAGATGGATAGATTATATTCAGAATAAATATGGGACTAAAAAGTTCCATTTAGCTTATGAGTAGATTTTAGATTGTTATTAATTTTAGTATTAGTATTGATTATAATTTTATTATTATTATGTTTTTAATAATTTGAATGTATCTATGTTAAAGGGGAGTTAAAGCACATTATGAATTTGGTTAATTTTATAATGGATAATCTTAGTTAGAATATGATTATTATATCTATAACCCTGTATTCAGCTCTGGGAAGTGGTGGGGGGAAGGGGGGTGGTTTGGGGCTGGTGGGTTTTGGGGATCTGTATTGTAAAATTTTTTTTGTAAAACTCTTTAATAAAAAAAAAAAGAGGTCCCTGTTTTTTGGGCACGCCAGAAAATAAACCCTAGCATGGTTTTTCAGGATGCTAGTAATATAAGCCCCATCTCAAAAATAAGCCCTATTTAAGATCGTCAGCCAGACAGATGCATGTAGTACCGTATTTCCCCAACCTGAAAATAAGACCTAATGTGTTTTTTGGAGTGAAAATTAATATAAGACCTGGTCTTATTTTCGGGGAAACACAGTATGTGTCTACGTATGTATGTATGTATGTATTCATTTATTCATTTGTTGAATTTCTTGTTGTTGTTGTTGTTAGTTGCGAAGTCGTGTCCGACCCATCGCGACCCTATGGACAACGTTCCTCCAGGCCTTCCTGTCCTCTACCATCTTCTGGAGTCCATTTAAGGTCACCCCTACTGCTTCAGTGACTCCATCCAGCCACCTCATTCTCTGTCGTCCCCTTCTTCTCTTGCCCTCAATCTTTCCCAGCATCAGGCTCTTCTCCAGTGAGTCCTTCCTTCTCATTAGGTGGCCAAAGTATTTGAGTTTCCGCTTCAGGATCTGGCCTTCTAAAGAGCAGTCAGGGTTGATCTCCTCTAGGACCGACCGGTTTGATCTCCTTGCAGTCCAAGGGACTCGCAGGAGTCTTCTCCAGCACCAGAGTTCAAAGGCCTCAATTCTTTTGCGCTCAGCCTTTCTTATGGTCCAGCTTTCACTGCCATACATTGCAACTGGGAAGACCATAGCCTTGACTATACGCACTTTTGTTGACAGGGTGATGTCTCTGCTTTTTAATGTGCTGTCTAGATTTGCCATGGCTTTCCTCCCGAGGAGCAAGCGTCTTTTAATTTCTTGACTACAGTCCCCATCTGCAGTGATCTCTGGGCAGCTTGTAATTTAAAAAAAAGTTACAATTAAATATATAGAAATCATTTTAAAAAATGGTTTTTCTATATTTAATTATAATATATTTTTTGAATTGCAAACCACCCAGAGTCAGTGACCTGAGCCAGGCAGCCGTAGAAATTCTACAAATGAATCAATGAATGCATGCGTGCATACACAGATGCGTATGAATGAACGAATGAATCAATCAATCAATCAATCTGCAGATGTTAATATAACGTTCATTCGCTCCTATGCGTATTTAATTTGGACGTTTTTCGTGTTTTTTTATTGGTGTTGCTATTTTTAATTTTTTAAAAAATAAAAACAGTAACGCCACTTAAAAAAAACACTAAAAACATCCAAATTAAATACACCTAGTGAATTAACATTAAGTTAACATCTGTGGATCATAACCTCTTTTTGGCTGCTGAATGTTTTTAAGGGTTTTTGGGTGGATTTTTTGGGGTGGGGGTTGTTTTGTTTGGGGGGGTTGTAATTTGGTTTTTAATTGATTTTATGATTGCCAGCCAGAGTCGTGCAGCCTTACCCATTGAATAAATAAGTAAGTTAAATGTAAATTAGGACAAGGCCTTTTCTAAGATCTAGACGTGCTTCCTTAAGAGTTTCTCTTCAGTCAAGGCTTCCGCGAAGGTTGGCGATAGGTTTAAGGTAAAGGTAAAGGTTCCCCCCGCACATGCGTGCTAGTCGTTTCTGACTCTAGGGGCCGGTGCTCATCTCCGTTTCAAAGCCGAAAAGCCAGCGCTTGCCCGAGGACGTCTCCGTGGTCATGTGGCCGGCATGACTAGACGCCAAAGGCGCAGGGAACGCTGTTACCTTCCCACCGTAGTGGTCCCTATTTTTCTACTTGCGTTTTTACACGCTTTCGAACTGCTAGGTTGGCAGAAGCTGGGACGAGTAACAGGCGCTCACTCTGTTACGCGGCACTCGGGATTCAACCCGCCAAACTGCCGACCTTCTGATCGACAAGCTCAGCGTCCTAACCCACTGAGCCACCGCGTCCCTTTTGGCGATGGGTTTAGCTGCCCTTTATGTATTTTGAACTGGGTTTTAATCGTTTGGATTGTTTTTTGTTTTGTTTTTTTGCCTTCATCCCGGAGACGGAAAGCTGAGATGGACATTAAAATAGCATCGATAATTGTTAGATCCAAGCTCAAAGACGACACACTCAGATCCAATGGAGTCCAGGGCTTTATTTGCTTACATCTAACAGAATCTTGCCAGGCTAAAGCTTTAACCTTCAAAGTGAATGTCCTGAGTTATTCTAGTGTGTAGCTAGAATTCGGGGACCACACAGTCTCTGAATTTGGGCTTCTCTCTGGGATGTCCTGCCTCCTCCCTACGAAACTGGGGTGCTCATGCTGAGATTCTCCCCCCCCCCCACTTTCTTCCAGGTGTATTTTCCATCCTGGCAATACAATACGCTTCTGCGTCCCTCTTGGGAACGAATGCTTTAATGAGAAGGCAAAGCCCGCACCATAGCCCAATTCTTATTTTATTAGACCCACCCAAGCTAACAAGGGTGAAAAAAAGCCTTTACAATTATTCCCAGGAACTCTTCACCAGCCCAGACTGTTTCCCCAAATGGCGGAGACTGAAGAAACAAAGCAGCCAGATCTTTTTTAACTTTTGCACTTCGACATCCTCCCCCACCCTTGAGTTAGATGGGGTTGGCATCAGATTACACCCAGTTTTTTAGCTCAAATAGCTCTCTACCTTTTGTGGATGAGAAAGGCTGAAAACTTCTTTTATCTGCTCTTTGCTAGCCAAACCGCATTGCGTGCACGGGGCCAGCGGCCGGATATAAATTGGGAAGTAACGATCTGTGTGTTTTTAGACCTGGGGGGGAAAACACCCATTTCTTTTTGGTCTGTGCTGCATTTTTTTCTGGGCTTGATGATATCCATGTGCGTACTGGGAGATAAGCCTTCCCCTTATCACCCTGTCTGAAACTTTAGTAGCAGACTATAATACAAACATTAGCAGGCCCCTTTTTTCTTTCTTTTTTAAAAATTCCCTTAACCACAAGAATAGCCTGAAGAAGGTTCGTGAAATTAATGCCGCCAGGCTCAGGGCACAGAAGGAAAGCAACATCTGTTTTTCCTTTTTGATGCCAATGTAGCTAGGGGACTTTCAAGTAGGGCCAAAGCATTTGAGGCAGGCGAGTCGGGAATTGTGCAAATGTGCCTCTTCCCCCAGGTTTCAGAAATGTTGCCGGGCCAATGTTTTTTTATAACCGGGGGGTTGGATTTAGGGAACTTAACATAGTTTGAAAAGTGCAGCAGAGGTCGGTTATGTCAATAAAGGGAGCAGCAGAGGTCACTTGCCCCCCCCACATCGGTGTGTGGGAAAGACCTTGGGTAATATACATATATAGGTAAAGGTAAAGGTTCCCCCGCACACGAGTGCTAGTCGTTTCCGACTCTAGGGGCCGGTGCTCATCTCCGTTTCAAAGCCGAAGAGCCAGCGCTTGTCCGAGGACATCTCCGTGGTCATGTGGCCGGCATGACTAGACGTCAGAGGCGTACGGAGCGCTGTTACCTTCCCACCGGAGTGGTCCCTATTTTTCTACTTGCATTTTGACGTGCTTTCGAACTGCTAGGTTGGCAGAAGCTGGGATGAGTAACAGGCGCTCACTCTGTTACGCGGCACTCGGGATTCGACCCGCCAAACTGCCGACCTTCTGATCGACAAGCTCAGCGTCCTAACCCACTGAGCCACCGCGTCCCATTAATATACATATATACCTATATACTATAATATATATATATATACACAGAACAATTAACCAGTGGAACAACCTGCCTCCAGAAGTGGTGACTGCTCCAACACTGGAAGTTTTTAAGAAGAGACTGGACAGCCATTTGCCTGAAATGGTATAGGGTTTCCTGCCTGAGCAGGGGGTTGGACTAGATGATCTCCAAGGTCCCTTTCCAACTTTCTTCTTCTTCTTCTTCTTCTTCTTCTTCTTCTTCTTCTTCTTCTTCTTCTTCTTCTTCTTCTTCTTCTATTATTATTATTATTATTATTATTATTATTATTATTATTATTATTATTATTATCCCTGTATACTGCACGAGCCAGAAAGAGGGCTGTGAAAATGTAGACTCCTCACATCCTGAACGTAAACGGTGTCAACTTCTCTCAAGATGACACTATAGGTGTAGGGCATTGCACACCAGAACAACTAGACACAAGGACAGTTCCTCCCCACCCCGTGACATCACTCTGTTAAACAACTAATTCCCAGAACGCTATCTGTGCCCTAGGACAGAGGACCCCCCCCCCAACCTTTGGGGCACCAGGCAGCGGTTACGTGAAGAGAGATTTTTCCGTGGACCGGAGGGGACCTGGCTTTGTGTGCTGCCTGCATCCCGTGGATAGGGCTTTGCTTGTTTGTCCGGTCCAGTTGCTGGCCTGTTGCGGCCCGGTCCCGGTTCCCGGACCGAGGGTTGGGGACCCCTGCCCTAGAATGCCAAACCACCTAGTCCAGCTGTACTATTACTATTATCCGTCTTCTTTCAACAGGATTTATATGTATTTTTCCTCTAAAACTATTAACCCCGGAATTTTCTTTATTCTAATTTTGTTCTTCCATACATCTTTGGACAGATTCAACCGCCTTTTTTTGTATAAAGAAAGAGCTGAAGTGATTCGTCTACTGGGGTGGGGTTCGTGGCAGATAATTTGATCTCGAAATCTTAATATCTCTTGCATTATGACTAAAGAATGCAAAATCGTGTCTTTTTTTCTTCTTCTTCGCCAAATAAAGAGCTAGCGTCTAATAGGAGGAAATACTTTGTGGGCCTCACATCTTAAGCCTGACTCTTAACATGCGCATAAGAGGCCCCCGGAACTGTTGGATGTAATATCGCTATTGAGCAAAAACTTTTCCAGCTGGGCCATAATTGTTGCCTTAAGACCAGATTGTCAAGCCAGAACTATTACTGCATTGAACATATGACCCTGTGAAGCTCTCTCACACAAAGGGGTTTTTCCCCCCCTCTTCCAAGTGTTCAAAATCGGGTGTCGGTAAATCAGCTTTTGAGTGTGTCAGGTTATCTGCATTCCTCTGTGAAATTATTGAAGAATCTAAAGGGGGGGGGCTTCCATACCTCTATCTAAAGTATATGTCATCAGCACCCCTGTAAAGATGGGCTCAGAGAAGAGCAACTAAGATGATCCGAGGCCTGGAGACCAAACCATACGAAGAAGGGCTGCAGGACTTGGGTCTGTCTAGTCTAAAGAAAAGAAGAAGTAGGGGAGACATGATAGCAGTGGTCCAGTATCTGAGGGGCTGCCACAAGGCAGAGGGGGGGGTCACACTATTCTCCAAAGCACCAGAGGGAAGGACGAGAAACAACGGTTGGATCAAAGAGAGAAGCAACCTGGAATTAAGGAGAAGCTTCCTAACAGTGAGCACAATTAAGCAGTGGAACAGCTTTTGCTTCCAGAAATTGTGGGTGCTCCATCACTGGAGGTTTTTTAAGAAGAGATTGGACATTCACCTGTCTGAGATGGTGTAGGTTCTCCTGCTTGAGCAGGGGGCTGGACTAGAAGACCTCCAAGGTCCCTTCCAGATTCTATTCTATTCTATTCTATTCTATTCTATTCTATTCTATTCTATTCTATTCTATTCTATTCTATTCTATTCTATTCTATTCTATTCTATTCTATTCTATTCTATTCTATTCTATTCTATTCCATATTTTCTATTCTATTCTATTCTATTCTATTCTGTATTTCCTATTCTATTCTATTCTATTCTATTCTATTCATTCCATATTTTCTATTCTATTGTATTCTATTCTATTCTATTCTATTCTATTCTATTCTATTCTATTCTATTCTATTCTATTCTATTCTATTCTATTCTATTCTATTCTATTCTATTCTATTCTATTCTATTCTGTATTTCCTATTCTATTCTATTCTATTCTATTCTATTCTATTCTATTCTATTCTATTCTATTCTATTCTATTCTATTCTATTCTATTCTATTCTATTCATTCCATATTTTCTATTCTATTCTATTCTATTCTATTCTATTCTATTCTATTCTATTCTATTCTATTCTATTCTATTCTATTCTATTCTATTCTATTCTATTCTATTCTATTCTATTCTATTCTATTCTATTCTTTCCATATTTTCTATTCTATTCATTCCATATTTTCTATTCTATTCTATTCTATTCTATTCTATTCTATTCTATTCTATTCTATTCTATTCTATTCTATTCTATTCTATTCTATTCTATTCTATTCTATTCTATTCTATTCTATTCTATTCTACTCCTATTTCTATTCTATTCTATTCTATTCTATTCTATTCTATTCTATTCTATTCTATTCTATTCTATTCTATTCTATTCTATTCTATTCTTTCTCAGAAGTATTCGTGCTGAGTAGAGATTCCTCCTGTCTTGTAGCTGTGCAGTTCACGTTAGCAAACCTTCCATCTTTTTTTTTATGCAGTCTTTTCAGTGGAATTCAAACGTGTCTTCCAGTAGGAAGTGATGGATAGTTGTAAAAAAAATATATTCAAAAGGGAACATCTGTCATGCCCCACGGACCCTCCTATTTTCCCTCTTAAACCTTCCCCCCCCCCGCCCCCAATTTTCATTTTTTGATGCCCTTAGGTCAGAGCAGACTTCGAAACCAGTTTGGGGCCATGCTTTTATAACGTCAAAATAAACACTTTGTGCATTGCGTAAAATGTTAGTGTTTGTGTGTTTTTTTTCACTTTTGCGAACAATGGCTTGCTACCTTCTGCTCACAAGAGCCTGCAGAATTGGAATTCACAATCCATTTATTTGTGATTTCTGGATTTAATTAAGACTTTGGGGCGTGAAAGCATTCCTCAGCCCTATTTCCAGCAGGAGCTGAAACCTGAAACGCTACAAATATTGGGAGTAAACTGTGGTTCGCGTTTCTATGCCTGCTGTGGCTACCAAGTGAGGCTAGCTACATCTGGGGAGTTTACTCCTTCCCTGATTTTAAAAGGATAAATATATTTATCTGGTTCGTCAACCTAGACAGTTGAACAATAGCTCTTTAAAACAATGATAACATTCAAGGAAAAAGCAGTCTTACAGATTCTGACTCCCACTGTCTTCTGGTTCTTACTGGTAAAATGGGGAATTCTATTTGGGCACATCCAGAATTTCATGTATAAGGTTTGACAATATTACAAAATAAAACCATTATCAAGCCTGTTTGTTTATTTTGTAGGCAATTCTGATGACAGTTTGCCCTGAAAACAATCAAACATACCAGATGTATCGGCGTACAAGCAGATTACGTTGAGGCAAATACACGATTAAAATCATTTTAAACACAGGAATACTGAAAAATAACCCCCTAAGGTGGCTAACTGAGAAAACTCACACATTTCACAAAAGCAAGAATCGTTTACGTGTGAAGTATTTATTTAATTTTTTTAATGAAAGAGATAAGACAGCTTTGTCTGGCGTTTTAAGCAAAAACGTTGGGAATTACAGCTTACGATGAGCAAAGAATTAGGCAAATTCTCAGAACGCCGCAGTAGATAGGCCTCTTGGAATATAATATGCTATCAAAATACTTTTCTAAAATTTCAAACGTGCTTTAACACATATAACTTAAGCAAAATGAAAATCTGATCGCATGTAATGCCATTTCCCCCCCCCCTATTTGAAGATGTGTATACTTAACAGATCATAAGGAATGATTTGCCTGAGATAAATAGTTTTTAGCTTTTCATTTTTATAACTTTATATTTCTCGGTATTTGGGGAGTCAACATCCGTTCTATTTTTATTTTCCTTTATGTATTTAAAATTTTATATCCTGCTCTTAGCGTTGCTGTTTCCCGTAGAGATCTTAAAGCTTTGTTCACTTTACAAATATAGTAGTCAAAAGCAGTCTAACACAGTCCTTAACATTTATTATCTTCGTTATATCAGCACTAAGCAGTAGTATATATTATAACATGCATGTTTTTTTTTAACTTAGGAAATTTACTGTCAAATATTGATGTGCGACATCAGCAAACATTTTCAACCCAAAACATATGTATATTTTCTCTCAACGTTACCATTCCTTGTACTCTCCAATTAAATAAGATTTGTAACCAAGTAGAAAATATGGATTTAAGTCTACTAGGCAAAAGCCTCCTTCGTAATGCAGATATACATAAGCATCAATACCTTTTTTGTCAATAGCAATAATATACAAATAAAATGCTAAATGCGGGCCTTCAATAAACCTGCTCTGCTTTAAATATTAATTTATGTTCTTCTGTGTACGTATCTTTCTTCTGTTCACAGTAATGCAGTATTATAAATATACTCTTTAACAGTTTTCTCCATTAAGAACTAACCATAGTATAAAGGTGTGTAAGCTGATATATACATTTATACACAGCCTTTATAGATGAAAAATGTTACTTAAGCCAGACTAGTTAATCCAGACTTCCTAAAGCTGGAGTATTACACTTTATTTCATTAGTATCTGAATATAGATGTTTTTAACATTCATATTTTACCGTCTTTTTAATCTCGGTGAAATGTTTAATACTTGTTGTAAGCCCAGGTATCTTATGCTATACAAGAAATAAATAAAATAACTGTATTTCCCATCACGCCAAGAATGATAGGCTCTGTTGCCCTATACATCTGTGGTGTACTGAGCTGGGGAAAACTTTTTTATTTTTTAAATAGCTTTTAAAAAATTAGGCAAACGCATGAACCCTTTTGAACGAAATATCAAATGGCACGTTCCCCTCACAGCATGCCAGGATGAGTAATTCTGACTAAGTGGACAAAATGTGCTGTCAAGTTGGAGAGTAAGCAGAGCGTGTAGAAGGAAAGATCTCTCAGTAGTAGCTAGGAATGTTCAAACTCAACCCAGCAAAAATGAAATCCTCAGATGTTACGACCTCTTGGGTCCCTTTGAGTGGCATTTACAATCACCCCTATCACCCCTAAGTAAGTGGACCACCTGACCTTCATCTTTGTTAGAGAATGACAGGAAATGCTGACCGAATTGTTGAGAAACCTTTTTCAACAGGGACAAAAAACAAAATCTGGGTTCAAGGGGCAAACACACCACCCACGATGTCTTTTCACGGATTTGCTAACCAGTTGGGCGCCATCTTGATTCCAGTAGTCTTATCTGATCGCTCCCAAGTCAGTCTTACCTCTTGCAGCCTCTCGTATAGTAAAGGTGAAGGGCTAGGCCAGGGGTAGGCAACCTTGGCTCTTTTATGACTCGTGGGAGTTGAGGTCCACGAGTCATAAAAGAGCCAAGGTTGCCTACCCCTGGGCTAGGCTGACCTGGGGTTGGTACACCTCACAAATAGGCCGGGCAACACATCCTCTTTCTTGAGACGCTGAGCTAATTCACGGCCAACTCAACATTTCCCGTCACAGATGGAAAGAGCGTTATACCCTCGGAGCTGTGAAACTAAATACTAAACCGCAAAACACACGGAGAACGATTGCAAGGACTGGGTGTGGCTGGTCTAGAGGAAAGAAGGAGTAGGGGGTGACATGATAGCAGTCTTCCAGGATTGGAGTGGCTGCCGCAAAGAAGAGAGGGGTCAACTTCCAAAGCACCAGGAGGCAGGACAAGAAGCAACGGGTGGAAGCAATTCAAGGAGAGAAGCAACCTGGAATGAACTAACTGTGGGAACAATGGACCACTTGCCCCCAGAAGTTGTGGGTGCTCCATCACTGGGCAGCCATTTGTCTGACATGGTGCAGGATTTCTGGCTTGAGCAGGGGGTTGGACTAGATGACCTCCAAGGTCCCTTCCAACTCTGTTGTTGTTCTTCTTATTATTATTATTATTAAATAGGTTTTAAGATCTCTTACAATGGAACTATCAAGTGCCACCAGGTTAGGCATGAGATAGTCTCCTTTCAGATGAGATGCCTATTAATTCATCCGCAGGACCATATAGTCTCCTCGGCAACAATCTGACGCTGGCTGCCATGATCTTGTTTTTCCAGGATATCTGCAAGCTTGGGGATCCCTTGGTGGTCTCCCATTCCTAGTCCCAACCAAACAACCGATTTCTAAGCCTAAAGAAAGTCGGTCAGTTCTTGCCACTTGCTGAAACCTTGGTAGATCCAGAAGCAGACGGCGTCTTGGTGACACCAATGCTCACCTTGGACTGCTTCTCACCCCACTGAGATTTCTCTCCTCTCTACTTTCACCCAGTTACCTCGCCATCCACGCCCCCGCGCCTGATGCTCGTCGGTTGCTCCAAGGAGCAGCCTTGACGCTCTTCTCCAACCAAAGTCAAATGGGGTCAGTTGGTTTACACCCTTTCTTGCTGGCTCCATGGAAGTGTGGGATCGCAACAGCAGTGCAGTGCGACGGGTTGTGCACCTGCGACAGCAGCGTGTGTGTGTGTGTGTGCGTGTAGAGGGGAAATTTTGCCACCTCAGAAGCTTCCCAGAAAGAGGCCCTCGATTAAGAGGCTGCACACGCACAACTTTTCAAGGGAGGGAGCAAGAGGTTCAAGGGAGCCATCCCTAAAATCTCTCAGGATATATTTATTAGGCGGTAGCAAGTTTGGCAAGGTTCTCCCCGTTGGGTGCAAGCCAACAAAGGATGGGATTGGATTGGATAGCATTGCCTCGTCTTTGGGTCTGACCTTCAGCCTTGCCAAAAAACGACTGCTCAATTCTTGAAAGCTGACAGTTGTGCGCGGTTGTTGCACTTTCCGGGTTGAGACAGGATCATGTCTTCCCTCCCCTTTCGTTGGTATTGTCTGTAATAGCTGTTGTGGTTTATAGTTTAGCTTGGATTGTGAACCCTGACCTGGGGGAAAGGCTTAGGGCTGGCGGAGGCCCTTAAAAATAACACAATGCTAGTCTTGTTTCCGACTGTTCCGCTTAGATATGGGGAAAAATATGATACGGCAATCAGACCATTAACTGGAATTTATCATTGCATTCAGTACACTGATGTGTTACTTATATGTAAGGGCGTAGGCCTACACATATGTTGTATGTAGTATGTTTAAAACGTGTGTTGTGTAAGTAACACTTCAGAGCGAGAAGCTAAATTTCATTTTAAGTGGCTGGTGCCGTTGCGCCCACAAGGAAAAAAAATGACAATAAAGGTTATCTAATCTTACATATATAACTAGGTTGCAGACTAAGAAGCCTGCTACACTACCATTGTAGTTTAGGGATTCCTCACTGTTCAAAGGGTCTGGACTGGGATTGCCCCTCCCGTGTCTCGTTTATTAAGACTGCATGGCATTACCCTATGACAGGTTAATTTTCACCCTAATTTGACAGCTGTTGATGTAAATGCGGTATGTCAGATTACGGTTTTCCTTCTGTCAACATAAAGACAGTTTGGGGATTGTTTCTTGCCCTATTGAAAAAACAAAAAACGAACAGCATTTTAAATCTACCAGTGCATCTACTTAATCGAGCCACTGTAATTTTAGTTCATTTAAGTGTAATGGCGGCACAGTGGTTAGAATGTAATATTGCAGGCCGACTCTGCCTACTGCAGGCAGTTCGATCCTGACCGGCTCAAGGTTGACTTGGCCTTCCATCCTTCTGAGGTTGGTAAAACGAAGACCCAGATTGTTGGGGGGTCAAATATGCTGACTCTGTAAATTGCTCAGAGAGGGCTGTAAAGCACTGCGACAGGGTTCTTCAAACTTGGCCCTTTTATGACTTGTGGACTTCAATTCCCAGAATTCCTCAGCCAGTGTGCCTGGCTGAGGAATTCTGGGAGTTGAAGTCCACAAGTCATAAAAGGGCCAAGTGCACTACGACATGGTATATAAGTCTAAGTATTAGTGCTATTAATTGTCCTTGTTTTCAAACGCCATCATAAACATCTGCCATTCTTTTCACTCATCTGATCCCGTCTGAGTGAATCCCAACTCTTAACTTACGTTCTCATTTGAAGAGTTGGCATAAGTATTCTAATAGATTTCCACGTGCAAAGCTCAGTAAATTCATTAGAGACGAGAACAGCATCTAGCGGAACGTAACTTCTCTGGATTATAATCCACCCTTTCCGATTCACGCATCCCACAAAGTCAACTGTAGTCCATGTATTTTTATACTAGAACAAACATGATCGCCTTTTATAATAAAATTATAAAAACGTACTGCAATAACATACTATGAAAAAAAACAAAAAACCTAAAATTAGTTAAGGTGCTCCAAGATTCTTCATGGTTTTTAACTAAAAAAAAAAAGACAAATGCAACTACAGACTATTTTAGACCTAGTTTCACAATAAAGGAAAGTGACAGTGGCAATGAATAACTCGTCATCTATAAAAATATAACCTCTATTATTTACATAGAAAAGCAGAGAGTCACAGAGAGACATTTTTCTCGCTTTGGAAAGAGCAGCAAGGCAATTTAGTTTCACTGGCTTCGAAGCAAACTGTTAAATCACACATTTACATGCAGCATTTCCCACCCCCACCAAAAAAAGTCAAGGCAGCGTGGATTAAGGCTTTCCCTCACTTCATACCAAAAACAATCCTGCAAAGTAGACCGAACTAAGAGACTAGGGAGGGAGGGGGGAACCATTTATCAATATGTTTCTGGAATGTGCATTAAAATGGGGGGCAATTAGACTTTGTTATCTGAAATTTTGTCAGGTGCCTGACCAGATAACACGGCCAAACCGCTGGAATCCCTTCAAAGGCACCGTGTCAAAATGAGCTTAAACCCAAATTTGGGGGAAAAAAATGTATGAGGCCGAAACGTTATTTGGTCCAAACATATAAAAAAGTCTTTGTGTCTCCCAACTTGGCAACTTTTAAGACTTGCGGACTTCAACTCCCAGAATCCTGAGCCGTTCCGCCATGGCTGGCTGGGGAGTTGAAGTCCTTGGGTCTTAAAACAGCCGGGTTTGGAAAATACATCTGCGTACTTCAGAAGAGGAATGCTTGCAAGAGAAAGAGATTTTTTATATATATATAAAAACAACAACAACAACCGAACAGACTATTCTTAAATTGCACTCAAATGCCGGAGGAAAGTGCCAACATCAGACAAAGGGATTTGGGAAAGGCTTCATGGCAAAAACGTTTTGGGTCTCATCATCATTTTGACCTTCCTAAAAGCTTTTCTGTAACCGTTCATGTTATCGTCAGAAGCGCCGGGCCAGGTGGCCCAAAAGATGCCGTTGCGGACCCCTTTGTATTTCTTGCTATAATATTTGCCGTTGAGGTTGGCGGCCATGCAGGCGTCGAACCACCACCCGGAGCTATAGTATGCGCCGCAGCTGCCCGAGGGGTACTGATCGTGGTCCCTGTCCGTGGTGCTGAAGAACTTTTGGTCGTGGTTGTAGCGTTTGCTGAAGTTCAAGGCGTCCCCGGCCGTGCCGCTGTAGCTGCCGATGGTCAAGCGGTATTTGAGGTACTCGTTGGCGACGTAGAACTGGTCGTATCGGGCGTATTGTCGGACGCCGGCGAAGTCTTCCAGCTCAATCCTCAGCTGCATCTCCTTGCTCTTGGTCAGCAGGTGAATTTTGTCGTTCCCCAGCCAGAACTCCTTCCCGTTTCCAAAGCCGCTCTTGTACTCCTCCCAGGTCCGGTTGAAGGAGACGCTGCCGTCCTGGCGCATCTGGAACACCGTCCAGCCGCCGCCGAAGGATTCCATGTCGCAGTAGGCGTCAAAGCTGTGGTTCTTGGGATCCGGGGTGAGCTTGTAGATGCCGTTCCGCCGATTTCCGGCGGCGAAGTAATTGGAACAGTCTCCTTGAAGCAGCTGGATGGCTGGGTAGAGGGAGGAAGAGGGAGGTTACCGTGATGGACAGGCTGTTTTTACTTACCTGGCGCAGAAGAAATGGACAGAATTGTATTTCCAAACAAACAGAAGCTTTTTAAAAAAAATTGTGTTAGGATATGTGTACAGAATAAATTATTCAGTGCAATCAGGGACTTCCTTCCTTCCTTCCTTCCTTCCTTCCTTCCTTCCTTCCTCCCTTCCTTCCTTCCTTCCTTCCTTCCTTCCTTCCTTCCTTCCTTCCTTCCTTCCTTCCTTCCTTTCTGTTCTCATATTCTTCCTTCCTTCATTCCTTCCTTCCTTCCTTCCTTCTTTTTCTCATATTCTTCCTTCCTTCCTTCCTTCCTCTTTCATATTCCTTACTTTTCCCTTTCTCAGCTTCCTTCCTTCCTTCCTTCCTTCCTTCCTTCCTTCCTTCCTTCCTTCCTTCCTTCCTTCCTTCCTTCCTTCCTTCCTTCCTTCTTTCCCTACTTCCTTCCTTCTCATCTTCCTTCCTTCCTTCCTTCCTTCCTTCCTTCCTTCCTTCCTTCCTTCCTTCCTTCCTTCCTTCCTTCTCTCTACCATCTCCTTTAATAAAATATCTTACAGTGGTTGAGATTTGCTAGAAGAAGTCTTAGAGGCAAACAGTTTGTCATAACATTCCTTAGTACTATGAGACAATCCAAAAGATTTGCAACAGTCTTCTCAGCATCTGTCAGAGGGCTTTCTCTGGGTGGAGCTGCATAAGAACCAGCCTCATGATTTTTACTAGTCTCCTTTCAGGGAAAAGAGATTGATTTGTTTTTAAGGAAGGCCACTGAATTGAGTCTGTTATGGCTAGTTGTTTGTAGAAACAAGAGTGACTCTGCTACCATAACGTTGCTTAGCACATCCTGCTATGTTCTCTGAAAATGGTCATTTAAAAGGCTGACACTGATTTCCTATAACAGTGATATTGCCTAACTTTTTGGTTTTGGGCACCAAACAGAAATGTGACACTTTATATTAAAATAATAATAATAATCTTCCAGCGGTTTCCCAATTATTATAAATTCTTTATGTCATTGACATGTAATGCCATTATGTCCTTGAAATCGGCAAGACGGTTGGCACGTTCCCGGATATTTTCCTTACACAAATTCTGTTCATGTACGAAATAATTTAATGGAACCTTAATTTATATTCTATAGAGAACGAAAGGTTGATTCTTATAGGAATGTGACAGTGGAATTGTCATCGGGAGATGTCAGGAAAGAAGGAGGGGAGTGACTTTTACGGTACTCCTTGTTTAACAACTGCCTTGTTTAGTAACCGTGCTAACTTAGGATGGCACTGAAAAAGTAACTTTTACGATGAGTCCTTGCACTTAAACCAAGTGCAAAGAAGAGCAACAAAGATGATTTAGGGGGTCCTGTTAGAGAGTACGATGAACAGTTGTGGGAACTGTGTATGTTTACCTTAATGAAGAGAAGATTGATTGATTTATCCTATCCTATCCTATCCTATCCTATCCTATCCTATCCTATCCTATCCTATCCTATCCTATCCTATCCTATCCTATTCCTTGTTCTATTCTATTCTATTCTATTCTATTCTATTCTATTCTATTCTATTCTATTCTATTCTATTCTATTCTATTCTATTCTATTCTATTCTATTCTATTCTATTCTATTCTATTCTATTCTATTCTATTCTATTCTATTCTATTCTATTCTATTCTTCATTCCTATATTCTATTCTATTCTGTTCTGTTCTGTTCTGTTCTTCATTCCTATATTCTATTCTATTCTATTCTATTCTATTCTATTCTATTCTATTCTATTCTATTCTATTCTATTCTATTCTATTCTATTCTATTCTATTCTATTCTATTCTATTCTATTCTATTCTATTCTTCATTCCTATATTCTATTCTATTCTGTTCTGTTCTGTTCTGTTGTTCTGTTCTGTTCTATTTGACAGGATAGCTCTCTTCCAGTATTTGAGAGGCTATCACAAAGGAGAGGGGGCTGACTTAATTCTCCAAAGCACCTGAGGGTCAGGATAAGAAGCAAGGAGTGAAAGTTCAGTTAAGAGAGAAGCAACCTGGAACTAAGGAGAAATTTCCTGACAGTGAGAACAATTAATCAATGGAACAGTTTGTCTCCCAGAATTGTGAGTCCTCCATCCCTGGAGATTTTCAAAAAAAAGATTGGACGATCTGTCCAAGATTGGACAACGATTTGTCCAAGATGTCTTGGGTAGAACGTTAGACTAGAACAGACATGTCAAACACAAGGCCCGGGGCCGGATCCAGCCCGCGAAGTGGTTTCATGCGGCCCCCGAAGCCATCCTGGAAACAGTGAGGGAACGGCCCCCACTGCCTTGGCCCTGGCCCAGAGACCCTCCTTCTGCCAGAGACCCTCAGATCTGTCCCACTCCTGCCCAGGCCCCCATAGGCACCCTTGATGCCAACGATGTAGAGCTGGCCACGCCCACCCAGTAGGCCATATGCACTCTAGCCACGCCCACCCAGTAGGCCACACCCACCCTGGCCACACCCACCCAGCCCCCTGTGGGCAACTGCAATGCTGATGCGGCCCTCAATGAAATTGAGTTTGACACCCCTGGTATAAGGCCTTCTGCTCAAGCAGTGGGGTGGACTAGAAGACCTCTGTGGTCCCTTCCAGCTCTCCAATTCTATGACATAGTGATGATACATTTGTTCCCAAGCACCCTTAGATGATTTGGGAGTGATGCTGGTGGCAACGATTTATTCCTGGTCCCGATTTCTTTACAATAAAATCTGAAGTTTATTATCCACACAGCATGCCCGTTAGAATAAATATTTCTGTTCTGCTCTGGATGTTAAATAATCAGAAATGTCAACTGAATTTTAAAGTTGTTCTTTTGTTTACTGTCATGTCACCGATTGAAAAGGTTACATTTCTGGGAACGAAGCTTGGAAACACATGTCCGAAAGCCAAAATAGATAATGCTTGAATGCCAAGGGCCATCATTTACAAAGTATTTTTTGTGTTTGTGTGTGTGTGTGTGTGTGTGTGTGCGATTTAGAACAGGCTGCCTCGAAGATAAAGCAAGACCTAAAATTGCATAGCTGGAAGGAAATTGCCCAGAAAACAAAACTTTGTTTTACACTGCCGATAACGATGAACTTTTGCCAAGATTCCACTCTTAAGTCTATGATGTGCCGTCTATTGGGGAAATATTGTTCCAATTTAGATTCAGGCATTTGCGTCTGAATCTAATTCCATCATTCGAGCTTTCTCCCCCTACAAGACTATATAGCAGCCATGTAACATATGGCGAGCACCCGAAGAACCTTTTTTTAAAATAATAATAATAATAATAATAATAATAATAATAATAATAATAATAATAATAATAATAATAATAATTCCGAACAATATTTCATGGTGAGGCTTTTAAATTTTTTTGAGTCTTTTTTTAAAAAAAAAATTATTTTTGAAAAGTTCACATCCTCCCAGTTGAAAACTGAGGCATTTAACCAGTAAGTTAGAATCAATATTCTGAAGATATGGAAACAGAACAGATTGCCCCAGATTGTTGGGGGCAATTAAGCTGACTTTGTAATAATGTCGCTTGGGGTGTGTGTGTGTGAAAGCCCTAATAAGCAGGCATGAAGGCTATTGCTAAGCTTGTAAGCCGCCCTGAGTCTTCGGAGAAGGGCGGGATATAAATGGAATTAAAATAATAAATAAATAAATGTTTATTCCGGTGTTCCAGTCCCATCATCAATGGTTTGAACAATTCATCTCTTCCCCCAACCCCGCTTCACTCTTAAAACCCAACCTAGATGCAGTCTTTACCCTTATTCCTCTTCCCAAACTGTGGTTCCTTAATATTTCACCTGTGGGGGTCCTTAACGCTCTCTGAGCTTGGTTGTTTTACAGACGTCTCATTACCAAACTAGGTAACGTCATCAGTGCTATGATAGTGAGAAGCGGAGTTTGCTGTCAGTTAAATTTCTGGTGTCTTGTCTTCTCAGGGTTGGTGGGGATGACCTTACAGATTCTTTGCTTGGTCTTTTGGGCAGTTTCTTGATCGGTTTATTGTTCACTTGACCGTTGATCTGATGTTAACCTCGGGAGTTAATTTATGCTGATCTGAAGGGGACCATTGGGGGTCTTCTTGTTCCCTTTTTTGGCTAGTTCATTGTTGCTTGTTCCTTTTGCATAGCCTACAGAGATTGTTAACCTGTTAATGTGTCTAAAAGGTAAAGGTTCCCCCGCACATGCATGTTAGTCGTTTCCGACTCTAGGGGCCGGTGCTCATCTCCGTTTCAAAGCCGAAGAGCCAGCGCTTGTCCGAGGACGTCTCCGTGGTCATGTGGCCGGCATGACTAGACGCCAAAGGCGCACGGAACGCTGTTACCTTCCCACCGTAGTGGTCCCTATTTTTCTACTTGCATTTTTACGTGCTTTTGAACTGCTAGGTTGGCAGAAGCTGGGACGAGTAACAGGTGCTCCTAATTTGTCAGAGCGGCAGGCTTTTAGAAATTCCCTACTGTTTTTGGACTCGGCTTGGTCTAGGCCAGGTGTAGGCAACCTTGGCTCTTTTATGACCCATGGACTTCAACTCCCAGAATTCCTGAGCCAGCATGGGGGAACTATGGCCCCCTTCATGGCTTGTGGACTTCAACTCCCAGAATTCCTCAGCCAGCATGGGGGAACTATGGCCCCCTTCATGACTCGTGGACTTCAACTCCCAGAATTCCTCAGCCAGCATGGGGGAACTATGGCCCCTTCATGACTTGTGGACTTGAACTCCCAGAATTCCTCAGCCGGCATGGGGGAACTATGGCCCCCTTCATGACTCGTGGACTTCAACTCCCAGAATTCCTCAGCCAGCATGGGGGAACTATGGCCCCTTCATGACTTGTGGACTTGAACTCCCAGAATTCCTCAGCCAGCATGGGGGAACTATGGCCCCTTCATGACTCGTGGACTTCAACTCCCAGAATTCCTCAGCCAGCATGGGGGAACTATGGCCCCTTCATGACTTGTGGACTTGAACTCCCAGAATTCCTCAGCCGGCATGGGGGAACTATGGCCCCCTTCATGACTCGTGGACTTCAACTCCCAGAATTCCTCAGCCAGCATGGGGGAACTATGGCCCCTTCATGACTTGTGGACTTGAACTCCCAGAATTCCTCAGCCAGCATGGGGGAACTATGGCCCCTTCATGACTTGTGGACTTGAACTCCCAGAATTCCTCAGCCAGCATGGGGGAACTATGGCCCCTTCATGACTTGTGGACTTGAACTCCCAGAATTCCTCAGCCAGCATGGGGGAACTATGGCCCCTTCATGACTTGTGGACTTGAACTCCCAGAATTCCTCAGCCAGCATGGGGGAACTATGGCCCCTTCATGACTTGTGGACTTGAACTCCCAGAATTCCTCAGCCGGCATGGGGGAACTATGGCCCCCTACATGACTCGTGGGCTTCAACTCCCAGAATTCTCTGAGCCAGCATGGCTGGCTCAGGAATTCTGGGAGTTGAAGTCCATAAGTCGTAAAAGAGCCAAGGTTGCCTACCCCTGGATGTCCACGTTCTTCCGATTGAAATTATGGTTAAGCCTGTCTACCTTATGTATGCTAACATCAACAGGAGAACTACCTCTGCAATAAAATCAAGCGGACATTTTTGTTTTTTCCTTGAGTTTCTGTTGCATTAATTCAGGGGTTTCCAAAGTCGGCAACTTTGAAGATCTGTGGATCTCTGCCCCTGGAATCCCCCCAGCCAGCATGGCTGGCTGAGGAATTCTGGGAACTGAAGTCCACAAGTCTTCAAGTTGCCAAAATTTGGAGAGCCTTTGGTGTATTCAGGATGAGGATGGCCAGCAGGGCTGGCTAACAGGATTGGTAGATACTTTTCTTGACTTGACAGTACTGTGTAATATCTTTAATTGCTCCATACTAGCAACCTGAAGACTTGTGGACTTCAACTCCCAGAATTCCCCCGCCAGCCTTCTGGGAGTTGAAGTCCAGAGGTCTAAAATATATCGCTGGACTTTCCCCTCTAGCTGTTGATCCAAAACGTCTCCAAAAATTGTAAGCCTGTACCTGGCTCCTAAATCCTTTCTCATCAACAGAAAAATCTAGACCTAAGTGCTGACTGATGCTGCTGCTCAGCCGAGCTAACACAGGCAGTCCTCGGCTTATAGCCGTTCACTTAGTGACTGTTCAAAGTTGTGACGGCACTAAAAAAAAAACGGGGGGACTTGTGACCGTTTTTCACACTTGGCGATCCTTGCAGCATCCGCACGATCGCGCGATCAACATTCAGACATTTGGCAACGGACTCATATTTATGACGGTCGCAGCGCCCCGGGGAGGGGGGGGGTCCTGCAATCCGTTTTTGCGACCTTCTGACGAGCAAAGTCAAGGGGGACAAGCCCAAAAATTGCAGGTTAACAACGGCGGCGAGACAAACCATAAAATGGGGGCATAAAATTCACTTCGCCAACGTCGCGTTGCGCCGCATAAATTTTGGGCTCAAAATTACGGTCGTAAGCCGAGGACTCGGCTCTAATGAAATTCGATTTCACTTCTAATTTCCTCAGCCTTATCCACCTGCTGCTTTTCTCCCTCTTTCAGAGGGTCCCCCCCATCCCAAAAATAATGAGGTTTAATTCACTTTTCACCCATTCCTCTTTTCTAAAGCGGCACTAGTCCCGCTTTACACAGCCCTAGTGAGGCCACACCGGGAATGCTGCCGCCAATTTTGGCCACCTTGTCACAAAGAAGATGTTGAGAGTTTGGAAAAAAAATTCAGAGAAGAGCAACTAAGATGATCCAAGACCTGGAGGCTAAAACGTACGAAGAACGGCTGCAGGAATTTAGGTTTGGCTAATCTAAAGAAAAGAAGAAATAGGGGAGACATGATAGCAGCGTTCCGGTATTTGAGGGGCTGCCACAAAGAAGAGGGGGTCAAATTATTCTCCAAAGCACCAGAGGGAAGGATGAGAAACAATGGATGGAAGCTGATCAAAGAGAGAAGCAACCTGGAATTAAGGAGAAACTTCCTGACAGTGAGGATGATCAACCAGTGGAACATCTTGCCACCAGAAATTGTGGGTGCTTCATCACTGGAGGTTTTTAAGAAGAGGCTAGACAATCACCTGTCTGAGACGGTGTATGTTCTCCTGCTTGAGCAGGGGGCTGGACTAGAAGACCTCCAGGGTCCCTTCCAGCTTCTATTCTATTCTATTCTATTCTATTCTGTTCTGTTCTGTTCTGTTCTGTTCTATTCTATTCTGTTCTGTTCTGTTCTATTATTCTATTATTCTATTATTCTATTCTATTCTATTCTATTCTATTCTATTCTATTCTATTCTATTCTATTCTATTCTATTCTATTCTATTATTCTATTCTATTCTATTCTATTCTATTCTATTCTATTCTATTCTATTCTATTCTATTCTATTCTATTCTATTCTATTCTATTCTATTCTATTCTATTCTATTCTATTCTATTCTATTCTATTCTATTTTCTATTCTAAATTCTTTGACCCAGGTAACAAACCCCAAACCCTGGCTTCTGGATAACCCGGTTCAACAACGTTCTCAGCGCACCAAGAGTGCTAGTCCCTTCACATTCGTTCCAGAGATCCCCAAAGGCGACCTACCTGAACTGGGTGCCACCGCCGCGCATTGCGAAGAGCACTTCAGGTCCAAGGTGTTGACAAAAAAAGTCAGGTTGGCCACCTTGTTGTCCACGTAGCTTTCCACGTTGTTCATGTTGACCAGGTTCATCTTCTCCAGCCGGCCGTGCAGAGTGTGGATGTGGTTCTTGGCGTTCTTCAGGCTCTCCGACAGCTTGGTGACCTTGTCCTGCAGCTCCGCGACTCGGTTGTCTTGCCCGAGGCTCTGGTTGGCGGCGCCAGGGACGCCAGGCGGCAGAAAGTCGTTGCTCTCCTTCTCTCGGTTGTCGTCGGCCTGGAGCTTGCCATCCTGGCAGCATTTCTTCAAGCTGTTCACCGTTTCCTTGAGGAGCTCCACTTCTTGGAGGGTCTTCTCCATCAGCTGAAAGTGCTTGGGCAGCTGGAGGCTCAGGGGAGGGAAGTTCACCTGGTAGAGACAGTCCTCTCCATCACACTGGCCGCTGCTTTGGAGCAGGAGAGGACAAGCCGTGGAGCCCTTGTGTTCTCCAACCCCTTCTCCATCTCCCCTTCCTGCCTTTTCTTCCAGCAGAGCGAAGCTGCTTGCAAAAAGCAGGGCCACCGCCTGGAGCAACGCCGCCGCCGCCACTGTGCGAGTCAGCTTCATCTTGGCTGAGGAGGCAGCCCAGTGAGGGAGCCCGCGGAGCGGCTGAAACTTTTATACAGGCCAGCGGGCTGGCGCTCGCGAGTTATCTATCACAGGCTTGGCTTCTCAGGAAAGGGCTGGGCGTATCTTGCATCACCAGACCAAAGGGATATTTATAGCAGCCGAAAGGAGTAGTAAAAGAGCGAGGGAAATCACCCAAGCCCGCTGCTTTTGTCCACGTCAGCAGAATTCATCGGGGTGCACAGATGTAGATTGCCAGATGGTTTCCCTCCCCCGCCCCCCCCTCTTCCTCACTAATGTTTTAATCTGGTTTTGATTGTTCTTCTTTGGGAAGATCGAAACAGCCTGGGTTTGATCCTAAGGAGCCATTTATGTTAAATTCCCCCTGGCTCTTGATAGATAGATAGATAGATAGATAGATAGATAGATAGATAGATAGATAGATAGATAGATAGATAGATAGATAGATAGACAGACAGACAGACAGAGATAGAGATAGACAGATGATAGATAGATAGATAGATAGATAGATAGATAGATAGATAGATAGATGATAGATAGATAGATAGAAATAGAAATAGAAATAGAAATAGAAATAGAAATAGAAATAGAAATAGAAATAGAAAGAGATAGACAGATGATAGATAGATAGATAGATAGATAGAAATAGAAATAGAAATAGAAAAAGATAGACAGATGATAGATAGATAGATAGATAGATAGATAGATAGATAGATAGATAGATAGATAGATAGTGATAGAAAGATGATAGATGATAGAGAGACAGATGATAGATCATAGGTAGAGAGAGACACAGATAATAGAGAGAGAGATGATAGATGATATAGAGAGATGACAGAGATCATAGATAGATAATGATAGATAGACAGATGATAGATGATAGATAGATAGATATAGATAGACAGATGATAGGTAGATAGATAGATAGATAGATAGATAGATAGATAGATAGATAGATAGATAGATTGATTGATTTTATTGTCATTTTTACTGTGAGCACAATGACACACATTAAAAATGAAATATAGTTGCTTGCTCTCAAAGTATACACATACATAGCACACATTTAAACATACTATATACAACGAGGTATAGACCTACACCCTTAGATATAAGTAACATATCAATAACATAAGTAACATAAATAACATATAAATAACATATAAGTAACATAAATATTAATCAGAACATATAAATATTAATCACAACATATAAATATTAATCAGGTATCTAAATATTAACAATGTATCAAAATATTAATACCGTATCTAATTACATATAAGCCACAGTCAGGATTCCTTTTCCACTCTCCTGTTTTGTAAAGTAAATTGCTTCTGACTCACTCTCATCCCAGTCTTTTTTGTTTGTTTGTACTTTTTTGGAACTTTTCCCAACCACACAAGATCCTTTTTCTTTTTTTTTTCTTTTTTTGAGGCACAGGAACCAGATCTGAATCCCAAGTGTTGCTGGTTCAGCGATTGCATGAAATAATCATCACACTCATATTTCGCATTTCAAATCTGGATTCCTAAGGATCCCTGAGGCAGAACTGGCCTTTGAAGGGCTTTAGTTTATATGCAGTCGCTCAATGAACTCTTGTTAAGATGAGGACCCACCCATATCAGCAAAGAGGGCTGAAGTGTTCCTTAAATCCCGGGAAACAAGAGAGTATTCAGACAGGTCCCTCGGTGACTAACTGGGATATAGGCGGGAGAAAAAGCAAAGTGCAACCAGGCTTGTGAGATTCTGTTATTGTACTACACCTGTGTATTTGGTTTTTCTTGCCTATGTCAACGCTGCCAACACCGGAAGTCCTTGCTTTGACAACATATGGGGATGCAGCCATTTTCCTTCTTACATTTTACTCTTAGAATTAGAGTTAGAATCAGATGATCCTGCGGGGAGGAGGAGGAGGAGGAGGAATGTGCACGAGAGTCTAGCTAGACATAACAATACTGAACCTAGTGTGAGAACCAAGGTTATTGAAATAAGAGATGATAAGAATTGGCAGGCTGGAGAACTGGAGGGGAAGCCCGCATTTCAAACTAATTGGAGAATGTGATTTAGGACTGTGAATTGGAGGAGGGAATTGTGCTCTGATACTATGTGCTCAGGGGAAGGGAACTCAGATTTTGCCTTCGACTATGTTAGTGCCGATGCCATGCTGCTCGAATAAAGATTCTTTAAGGTAAACAATGCCTCAAAGTTCTTTGAAGAGTTGCAGCCTAAATGTAGAACCTTACTTTTTTCACCGCTGAATTTCATTTTGTTAGATAGAGCCCGACGTTCAAGTCCCTCCAGGGTTCACTTAACAACCAAGTTACTAGCTTATCAACTGCAGCGATTCGCTTAAGAACTGTGGCAAGAAAGGTTGTAGAACGGGGCAAAACTCGCCTAAACACAGGTCTCGCTTAGCCACGGAAACTTTGGACTCCGTTGTCGCCGTCAGTTGAGGACTACCTGCGTTGCGTAATTAGGTGTTGCAAACATGGAAAAATGAGTTTAAGATGGGCCAGGGCATGCTAATAAACCTCCATTGCGGCTCAGAGGAAGGAGCCATCATTAGCTTTAATGCCGGGTGCCAAAATTGACATGTGAGAATCTTTGATTGCCCAAATGGGATGCGGTGGAAATGGGTCATCAGCATACAGATAGTCCTTGACGTACAACAGTATGCTTAGTGATCGTTCAAAGTTACGACGGCACGGGAAAAAGTGACTTAGGAACATGTTTCACACTTACGACCGTTGCAGCATCCCCAGGGTCTCGTGATTTACATTCGGATGCTTGACAACCGGTTCGTACTTATGACGGTCGCAGCGTTTCCCCAACCCCCGCCCCTTTTGTGACCTTCTGACAAGCCGAGTCGATGGGGAAATTCACGTAACAACCGGGTGGCCAATTTAACAACTGCAGTGATTCACTTAACAAACGGGGCAAGGCAAGTCGTAAAATGGGGCGAAACCCGCTTAGCGCACGTCTCACTTAACAACATAAATAAGGACTGCCTGTATAATAGGAGAGCAAGCAGTTTGGGATAGGAGGCTGGCTGTTTTAAAGCTAGAAGTCTCTTAATCACCCGGGGAGAATAAAAGGCTTTGTGTTCAGTGCTTGCTCGGGTGTAAAATTGCTATCCTTCAGATTTAAAAGCGTGCAATAAAAATATACAACACACTCATAAGAGCAGCCTTTGTACCCCTGGAATGCAAAATGGCAATATAATTGGCGGTTTTGACAAAGAATCCTGGAGAACTGGCGGAAAATTACAGACCGTTTAGCTTATCATTTATTTTTAAGTGATAAAACTCTGCTGAATAAGGGTCAACGGGCTTCTGTGAAGATAAGGCATTTCTCACCAACCTTTGTGAATTTTTTTTTAGCTGAGCTCGAAAATTAGTTTTGTCCAAGTTCGGCATCAAAGACTCCTGAGCAAAATGATTAGGTACGCAATAAGAGTAATATTCTGATAAAGGCTAATCTGTTGAAATGTAAGAAATGGTCCATTTCCCTTCCTTCCTTCCTTCCTTCCTTCCTTCCTTCCTTCCTTCCTTCCTTCCTTCCTTCCTTCCTTCCTTCCTTCCTTCCTTTCTTTCTTTCTTTCTTTCTTTCTTTTTTCCTTCCTTCCTTCCTTCCTTCCTTCCTTCCTTCCTTCCTTCCTTCCTTCCTTCCTTCCTTCCTTCCTTCCTTCCTTTCTGTCTCTCTCTGTCTCTCTCTCTTCCTTCCTCCCTCTTTCTTTCTTTCTTTCTTTCTTCCTTCCTTCCTTCCTTCCTTCCTTCCTTCCTTCCTTCCTTCCTTCCTTCCTTTCCTTTCCTTTTGGTCCCGGCTGGGCAGAAGGAAGCCCATATGCTCTGCCAGCCCTCCAGCCCCCTGGCACCCTGTCCCTTGTTTTTTGGGGGGAGATGCCCCCACCCCCTGTCCCACATGGAGGAGGCTGCTCCTGGCAGTGCCAGCAGGAACTCCGGGCGTCCACACGGTTTCCGAGGCTGGGAGAACTTGGCTGTCAGATCCCCGGGAAGCCGTGCATGGAGGTTCTGCCACCAAAGGGGATCCCGTGAGCTGGGGACACGGCAACAACCGTCATAAATATAAGTCAGTCACCGAGCGGGCAAATTTTGATCGCGTGACCCTGGGGGATGCTGCAACGGTTGTTAAGTGTGAAAAATGGTCATACGTCACTTTTCCCAGTGCTGTTGTAACTTTGAACGGCCACTACATGAACTGTTGTAAGACGAGGACTACCTGTAAAAGGTCGCTACGCATATAAAGGGATGAACCGGGTGAACAGCTGGACGAGAGATCACCAGGAAATATCAAATAGTCTAGACTAGGAAGAATTAAAGATTATCCTGGATGAAGTGGCTGGCAGACAATTTTGGTACTGTCAATAAGAATGCTCTATGAAGGCCTCAAGAATCAGTATCTCAGGGGCTGCCCCAAAGAAGAGGGAGTCAAGCTATTCTCCAAAGCACCTGAAAGCAGGACAAGAAGCAATGGATGGAACCTAATCAAGGAGAGAAGCAACCTAGAACTAAGGAGAAACTTCCTGACAGTGAGAACAATTAACCAGTGGAACAACCTGCCTCCAGAAGTTGTGAATGCTCCAACAGTAGGGTTTTTTAAAGAAGAGATTGGACAACCATTTGTCTGAGGTGGTCTAGGGTGCCCTGCCTGAGCAGGGGGTTGGACTAGAAGACCTCTAAGGTCCCTTCCAATTCTATTATTATTACTATTATTACTATTACTATTACTACTCATCATCATCATCATCATCATCATCATCATCACAGTCAGCCAGATGTTCAGACTGGATTTGGCAACCTTAATTTCACCCTGTTGTGGAAAATGTTGCGTTAGAACCATAAAACTGCCTAATTAACAACGGGATGCTGGAAAGCTGTAAATCTCTTTGCGATCAGCTATAAACAGGTGTCAGCCTGTAAGGTACTTCCTGTATTTTTGTTGGTTTGTTTAAGGGCCTTTTCCTTCAGGTTCACTAGCTACATTTTCCACAAGGATGGGAGCGGACCTCTAAGGCTTCCAGATATGTCGTTTATCCGGCCATAAAAGGAAAAAATATCATCAAAATGAAGTCTCGATTCGGACGACGGCCGTGAGAATTCATTTGCCTGCGATCAGCAGTCCTTGACCAATTGAAAAGATCTCTTAGGGGGTTTTTTTTGTTTCCGAAATATTTGCCAATAGGTTTCGAAAAATGTCCCTTACCTGGTCCTGCAGTTTCTCACGTATCCTGTTCTAGTAAGACAAGCAGCAGTTCCCAAGTGCAGACTATGGGACTGGGGTATTTTTGTATTGTCTTTGCGATTGGGGGGCGGGGGGAAATCATCAAAGAACCAAGTGAAGAAGAAGATCAAGAATCCACTTCCATATGGCTACGTGTCTACCTTCTCCAGCACGGGAGGTTTATTTGGAGAATCTGGGAAGCGCATATACAGAGTCCTCGACTTACAACCGTTTGTTTAGCGGTCGTCCAAAGTTACAACGGCACTGAAAAAAAAGTGACTTAGGTCCGTTTGTCACGTTGTTGTTTTTTTTTGTAATATATTTTATTGATTTTTTTTTTAAAAAAACAACATAAATCACTTAATAATTGGTGAACAGCGTGTTGTCTGGGTTACATTCGCAAAACAATTGTGAACAATTAATTTCTATAATCCATATTCCGCATAATAATTTTAGTTGATTTCCTCTTTCCCCCAAATATCTTCTTTTGCAAACATTGAGTTAGTAGCATTCTTATTGTTTTGATAAATAACAATTGAATGTATAATTTCCCCCCCCCCCAATGTTCCTAAAAATAATCCTCACATCGTTATAATATTTCTTTTCTATTCAGTCATTCTGGTTGCCTTATCATAGATCCTGTTACAATCCTTATTTTAGTTTATTGCTCCCACCAAATTATCTAGATATTCTTACTGTCGAAGATTTTCTCAAAAATTAATCACATTTCCATTTACCAATTTTCACACTTAGGTTGCTGCATCCCCATGACCACATGATCGAAATGCAGACCCTCAGCAACTGACTCCTATTTATGACGGTCGCCGTGTCCCGTGTGTGTGTGTGTGTGTGTGTGTGTGTGTGATGTGATCCCCTTTTGTGGCCTTCTGACCGGCAAAGTCAAAGGGGGAAGCCAGATTCCCTTAACAACTGTGTTCCTTACTGAACAACCGCAGCGATTCACTTAGCAACGGTTGTAAAGTGGGGCGAAATTCACTTAACAAACGTTTCGCTTAGCAGCAGAAATTTTTTTTTTTTTGCTCAGTTGTGGTCACAAGTCGAAGACCTAAGGATGCTCTTTTAACAGTAAATAGGGAATTATTCTGCAGGTCCCTAAAACTAATTTCACGTTATGTAACTCGGATACGCTTCCAGTTCCAAGTCAGCATGACGAATCTTTTTTAAAAAAGAACTGAAGTCCTACATGGAACAAAAACTTCTAGAAAGTGATTCCTATTTTGATTCCATGAGTCACTTTGATTCGATTCGGTTCGATTCGATGAGTCATTCTCACGGAGCAGGGTTCGTAACGCCACCGGCCAAATAGCGAGCTTTCTCCCAAAATCATTCACATTAGGATACGTTGACATATCCTTGGAGAACCGTTTGTTGAAAACGAGCTGCGGAAGTATGCATTCCTGAGCAAAGGCCAAATTCTGAACTTCTGACTCAGGCAGGAAATTATTCCTTTCGTAATGTTCCTGTTGCTATGTACACACCGATCTATTCTATCTGTTCTGTTCCATTTATGCAATACCGAATCCATTTTTCTGCAAAACTCACGGTGAGGAACCCTTTTTTAAAACCTCCCTTTAAAATTCCGGGCTAAAAATTGGAGCCAATTTTTAAGGAAACGGTGGCTACTTCAAAGCCCGTGCGCCGGCAGCTTAGCAAGCCGCTGCTGATTCCCCTCGTTCCTCAACGGAGAAATATTTGTTTAGTGACCGTCCAAGGTTACAAGGGCACTGGAAAACGGCCAGTCCTTGCACTTACGACTGTTGCAACATTCCCCCCCCCCGGGTCACGTCAACAAAATCAGGGCGCACCGTCTAGGTTTTTCGGAGATTCTCAGCCATCCAGGTCGCCAAAGGTCGTCCCGAAGGTGCTTTTTCCAAGAGGCAACTGGTTTTGCTTGACGACGTTTCGCTTCCCATCCAAGGAGCTGCTTCAGCCGAATCAGAATCCGATGAAGCTTCTCGGATAAGAAGCGAAACCTCTTTTTCTTTTTTCTCCAGGATACTTCCTCTAGGAACAGTAGCTGCCTCCTCAATGCTGTTATTTATTTATTTATTTATTTATTTATTTATTTATTTATTTATTTATTTATTTATTTATTTATTTATTTATTTATTTATTTATTTATTTATTTATTGGGACTCCCGAAGGACTCAGGGCGGCTAACAACAGTAAAATACAAGTAAAAATACAAATATTAAAAATTAAACTATATCTATAGCCCCAACTACAACCAATAAAACCTTAAAACCATATTAAAAAGCCCTTATCATCAGTCTAGGTCGGCCTGTTGGAAAAGAAATGTCTTAAGGTCACGACGAAAGGATTGGAGGTCCGGGGTCATCCGGAGCTCCAGGGGAAGCTGATTCCACAGGGCAGGTGCCCCCACAGAGAAGGCCCTCCCCCTGGGGGTCGCCAGCCAACATTGTCTGGCCGACGGCATCCTGAGGAGGCCCTCTCTGTGTGAGCGCACAGGGCGATGGGAAGTCGTTCCTGGCAGCAGACGGTCCTGTGTGTGTGGGGGGGGGTGGTGTGTATCTGTTAAAATTTAGCCAGGTATATTTATAAAGATTATTTGGGGCGGGGGGGTTTTATTGTTTTACGACTCCTCTTTCGCGTCGACGCATGGATCGCCTGAATTTTGAAACAAGGATGGACAGAGGTTCCAGATGTTGCGAAACAGGCGTGCAACTTGGCTGGCTGTTTACAGGTAGTCCTCGACGTACGACCGCAGTCGAGTGCGAAATTTAGGGGAGAAATTTGCTTCAGTGAGTTTTGTCCCCATTTTGCCACCCTCCTTGCCGCAGCCGTTCAGTGAATCACTGCAGTTGTTAAATGAGGGGCACAGTTGTTAAATGAGTCTGGCTTCCCCCCTTTGACTTTCCTCGTCAGAAGGTCGCCAAAGGGGGTCACGTGATCCCGGGGATGCTTGTCTAACCGTTGTAAATAGGAACCGGTTGCCAAATGTCCAGTTTTGATCCCGTGAGCACGGGGATGCCGCAAATGGTGACAAACGGAGATAAGGGCCGTTGTAACTTTGAACGCTACTAAGTGAACTGTTTTAAGTCGAGGGTTGTATCGCCCATTGCTAAATATATACAACCATCATCTGTTTTTCGTACTGTCTGAAGGTTGGTAAATTTGCTACGTGGTGGCTTCACAATTTCACTAGCATCAATACATACACATCTCTTTTATGTCTTGCAATTTCGTAGCTGTTTTATGCTGGAAAAATTCCTGGAACCAGACTGGCTGAGCTGAAGGCAAAATATGTCCTGTTACATGATACTCTAGTAAGGTAAGCTTCTGGTGTTATATATAAGCTGTGTTTCAGCATTATTTGAAGTTTGTTGACTTATATCAGGGGTCTTCAAACTTGGCCCTTGGATGACATGTGGGCTTCAACTCCCAGAATTCCTCAGCCAGCGTGCCAGGCTGAGGAATTCTGGGAGGGGGTCTTCAAACTTGGCCCTTTGATGACTTGTGGACTTCAACTCCCAGAATTCCTCAGCCAGCGTGCCAGGCTGAGGAATTCTGGGAGGGGGTCTTCAAACTTGGCCCTTTGATGACTTGTGGACTTCAACTCCCAGAATTCCTCAGCCAGCGTGCCAGGCTGAGGAATTCTGGGAGGGGGTCTTCAAACTTGGCCCTTTGATGACTTGTGGACTTCAACTCCCAGAATTCCTCAGCCAGCGTGCCAGGCTGAGGAATTCTGGGAGGGGGTCTTCAAACTTGGCCCTTTGATGACTTGTGGACTTCAACTCCCAGAATTCCTCAGCCAGCGTGCCAGGCTGAGGAATTCTGGGAGGGGGGTCTTCAAACTTGGCCCTTTGATGACTTGTGGACTTCAACTCCCAGAATTCCTCAGCCAGCGTGCCAGGCTGAGGAATTCTGGGAGGGGGTCTTCAAAGTTGGCCCTTTGATGACTTGTGGACTTCAACTCCCAGAATTCCTCAGCCAGCGTGCTTGGCTGAGGAATTCTGGGAGTTGAAGTCCACAAGTCATCAAAGGGCCAAGTTTAAAGACCCCTTGACCTATATAGTGTTGTGTAACTTGGTTATTCTGCTTTGCAAATTGTCACCTAAGGCTTGGAATGTGGGTTGATCTAGATAACTACAGCTTTATTAAAAAAAATAAAAATAAATTCTTAGCTAATCAATTCGTAGTTTACTGTAGTACAGAACCACCTTTATTACAGCACAAGCTTAGAGAGTGGGGTACAAACTCAGTCATTCTATATCTGTGTAAAAATACACGATAAACGAAAGATAGCTTTAAAATATATTGAGAATACGTTCGCTTTCCCCCATGAAAGGACGATAACGAAGGGGACAGGACAGCAAATGCAAATAGCTTACAATGGGAAATAGTGGAAGAAGCCTTTACCTGTCTGACTGAACAAAGAGTTTTTAATGTATTTTTCTAACGCTGCAAAAATTTAAGCACTTCCCGGCTTTAAAATGATGAGTCAGAGGAAACAGCTTGTTTTTTTCCATCGAGACTACAGCTGTTAAATTAACCACCACTGTTGTTAAGTTGGCAACACGGTTGTTAAGCAGATCGGGCCTGCTCCATTTTCTTTGCTTGTCAGAAGGCTCACCCAAGGGGGTCATGTGCAACCGTCATAAATATGAACCAGTTGACAGGTGTCTGATGTCCTGGTTCCGACAGATGAAACTCTTCAAAATAACTTTGAGGCATCGTTTACCTTAAAGGATCTTTTATTCGAGTAGCAGAACGTCAGCACTGCATAATCGAAGCCCCAAACTGAATTCCCCTCCCCTGGGCACCTAAGTATCAAAGCACAATTCCCTCCTCCAATTCACAGTCATAAATCACATTCCCCAATTAGCTTGAAGCGTGGGCTTCCTCTCCATTTCTCCATCCCGCCAATTCTTTATCAGCTCTGGGCTCAGTAACCTTGATTCTCAGGCTACGTTTAGTGTTGTTATGTCTAGCTGGGCTCTCATTCACATGCCCTCCCCCTCCCAGGATCATCTAACTCTTAAAAACGAAAGGGAAACAGATGGCTACAATTCCGTCCATTGTCAATGCGAAAACATCCGATGTTGGCCGCGTTGACATCTGAATTTTAATCACATGACCATGGGGATGCTGCAACGGTCACAAGTGTGAAAAATGGTTGTAAGTCCCTTTTTTCTAGTGCCGTTGTAACTTCGAACGGTGACTAAATGGACCGTTGTGAGGACTACCTGTGTTGGAAAAGGTAGGAGACAGAACTTCGCCTTGATGATGCCATGGGATGCGTCCCCGATACAAGGAGCAACTTGTTGCCAAGCATCACCATTTCAAAGCCACACGAGGTTGGAATAGGGCTGTGCTTCTATTCTCAAATCTCTCTGCCAGTCGAAAGGGATCCTATAAATGGGATAGAATAATAGACTAATAGAATAGGAGCTGGAAGGGGCCTTGGAGGTCTTCTAGTCCAGCCCTCCGCTCAAGCAGGACAAGAAGCAACGGATGGAAATTCATCAAGCAGAGAAGCAACCTGGAATTAAGGAGAAACTTCCTGACAGTGAGGACAATTAACCAGTGGAACAACCTGCCTCCAGAAGCTGTGAATGCTCCAACATGGGAAGTTTTTAAGAAGAGGCTGGACAGCCATTTGTCTGAAATGGCGTAGGGCTTCCAGCCTGAGCAGGGAGTTGGACTAGATGACCTCCAAGGTCCCTTCCAATTTTCTTCTCTTCCTTTTCCTTAAGAGTTTCTCTTCAGTCAAGGCTTCCGCGAAGGTTGGCGATAGGTTTAAGGTAAAGGTAAAGGTTCCCCCGCACACGTGTGCTAGTCGTTTCCGACTCTAGGGGCCGGTGCTCATCTCCGTTTCAAAGCCGAAGAGCCAGCGCTTGTCCGAGGACGTCTCCGTGGTCATGTGGCCGGCATGACTAGACGCCAAAGGCGCACGGAACGCTGTTACCTTCCCACCGGAGTGGTCCCTATTTTTTACGTGCTTTCGAACTGCTAGGTTGGCAGAAGCTGGGACGAGTAACAGGTGCTCACTCTGTTACGCAGCACTCGGGATTCGACCCGCCAAACTGCCGACCTTCTGATCGACAGGCTCAGCGTCCTAACCCACTGAGCCACGGCGTCCCTTTGTTGTTGTATAAGCATATTAAGTGACCATTCTCGGTTACGGCGAACTCTTCAGTCGAGTGTTATCGGGTGGATAAAAAAAAAAAGGACCACTCTGGTTTTATTCCAGTTTGCAGGAATCGGAGATTCAGCTGCTGCAGGACGCCAAGCGTTTCATGGTCAGGCTCGAAGACCAGCAGCAGGAACTCGAGAAAGCCGAGCAGTTTCCAGAAGGTGCCACCTCGGAGGTGTCCAAACTGAGGCAGCAATACCTGAGATACTTCAACGAATACAACGCCATCCAGGAGAGAGAGTTCGAAATTCAGTACAGGCTGAACAGGTAGGAGTCAGAGGTGGCCGGTGTGACAAACCTGCCCAGGGAGGCCCTTGCAGGCCGCCCATAAATAGAAGGAAGAGGGGGCAATAAAGGTAGTCCTCAACTTACGATCACAGCTGAGCCCAAAATTTCTGTTGCTAAGTGAGACAGTTGTTACGTGAGTTTTAAGAATAGAATAGAATAGAATAGAATTAGAATAGAATAGAATAGAATAGAATAGAATAGAATAGAATAGAATAGAATAGAATAGAATAGAATGGAATGGAATGGAATGGGATGGGATGGGATGGGATGGGATGGGATGGGATGGGATGGGATGGGATGGGATGGGATGGGATGGGCCGGAACAGAACGGAACGGAACAGATCAGAATAGAATATAGGAATGAGAATAGAATAGAATAGAATAGAATAGAATAGAATAGAGTAGAGTAGAGTAGAGTAGAGTAGAGTAGAGTAGAGTAGAGTAGAGTAGAGTAGAATAGAATAGAATAGGATAGGATAGGATAGGATAGGATAGGATAGGATAGGATGGGATGGGATGGGATGGGATGGGATGGGATGGGATGGGATGGGATGGGCCGGAACAGAACGGAACGGAACAGATCAGAATAGAATATAGGAATGAGAATAGAATAGAATAGAATAGAATAGAATAGAATAGAATAGAGTAGAGTAGAGTAGAGTAGAGTAGAGTAGAGTAGAGTAGAGTAGAGTAGAGTAGAGTAGAGTAGAGTAGAATAGAATAGAATAGAATAGAATAGAATAGAATAGAATAGAATGGGATGGGATGGGATGGGATGGGATGGGATGGGATGGGATGGGATGGGATGGGATGGAACAGAACGGAACGGAACAGATCAGAATAGAATATAGGAATGAGAATAGAATAGAATAGAATAGAATAGAATAGAATAGAATAGAATAGAATAGAATAGAATAGAATGGAATGGAATGGAATGGAATGGAATGGAATGGAATGGAATGGAATGGAATGGAGTGGAGTGGAGTGGAGTGGAGTGGAGTGGAGTGGAGTGGAGTGGAGTGGAGTAGAGTAGAGTAGAGTAGAGTAGAGTAGAGTAGAGTAGAGTAGAGTAGAGTAGAGTAGAGTAGAATAGAATAGAATAGAAACGGAACTGGAGAATTGGGAATCTCCATGGATAATCTTTATCCGATATAGTCATGGCTGTTGTGTATGAAAAAAAATGAAAAACTAAGTTCACAATGTTTGTTTTATTTCAACCAGACACGAAATGGGCCTTTTCTAAATTGCACATCATTGAAAATATTAAAGGGTGCGTGCTTTCAGTTGATCCACATTATTTGACATCATAGGCTGATTTTTTTTCCTTTAACATTATTTATCCTGTCTAGTTTACTAGAAGACAAGAAATTAATTGAAAAGGAGTATCGCAAAATTCCCAAATCTTCCGTAAGTAAGCCTTCTCACATTACCTAATATGCTAATTCAATCTGCCGAAAATAAAATCTGCAGGTTTTGCTGCGAATCATGAAGTCAGACAACAGGTCAATTAAAGGTTACAATCACACATTTGTTTAGCTGAGGATAAGTCCCTTTTCACACAGTTGTATATAGACGTGCCCAGAATTGTTCTTATAAATCTATGAAACTTAATAATAATAATCAGAATAATCAGAATAATCGAGCTGGAAGGGACCTTGGAGGTCTTCTAGTCCAGCCCCCTGCTCAGGCGGGAGTCCCTAGATCCGTGTTGGCGAACCTATGGCACCCGTGCCACAGGTGGCACGCAGAGCCCTCTCTGTGGGCACACGTGCCATCGCCCCATCCTAGACCTTCAGCCGGGTTTTATAAAACCTTTTCGTTTTAGGCCTTCGCTGCCGTGTGCAAAAAAAAAAAAAGGTTCAATCAATCAATCAATTTCAACTTCTCGTGGGGGAAAAAAAGATCTCGCAAAGTCGGAATTGATTGAACTTTTTAGTCCCACCCAGTCTGCCGTTACCGCCACAGCCACGCCCACCCCATGGGGCCACGCCCACCCAATGGGCCACACCCAGCCCATGGGCCACGCCCACTCGGCACCCGACGATACGTAAGTGGGTTTGGGGGTCGCGGTTGGGGCCCTCGGTCTCCAAACTGCCCCTAGATCCTTTCAGACAAGTGGCTGTCCAGGGCTTTTCTTAAAAACCTTGGAGGGGTGAAGGGCAAATTCTGCACACCAGCCTCAACTGCGGGGCTGCTGCCCCTCTGTGGCTGTGCATAAAACCGAGTTTAGAAAAAAGTTCATCCTAGGTTAATTTTTTGGGGCAATGAGGTTGGGCTTGGCGCTTGACCTGGACTATAGCCACCAGAGGCCCTGAGTAGTCATGCGCCTGATTTTTGTACTTTCCATCAATGCAATCCTCACTGGCTGAAAGTGCCAGAGCCGACCTATTAGTCTCTTGGCTTTCGTTTTTAACTAACTGGATAGATGGTTCCTTCTTTCCACTCTGAGGATTACAGAGGTGAGGTGGTAGAAGAGGTGGGGAAAAGATAGTTGCGAGTAGGAGGAGGAGGAGGAGGAGGAGGAGGGAGGAGGGAGGAGGATAATAGTAATAATGATAATAATGAGGAAGAAGAAAAATTAGAATTAGAAGAAGAATTATTAGAAGAAGAATTAGAAGAAGAATTAGAATTAGAAGAAGGAGAAGAAGAAGAATTAGAAGAAGAAGAAGAAGTAGGAGAATTAGAATTAGAAGAAGAAGGAGAAGAAGAAGAATTAGAATTAGAAGGAGAAGAAGAAGAATTAGAAGAAGAAGTAGGAGAATTAGAATTAGAATTAGAAGGAGAAGAAGAAGAATTAGAAGAAGAAGAAGTAGGAGAATTAGAATTAGAAGAAGAAGGAGAAGAAGAAGAATTAGAATTAGAAGAAGGAGAAGAAGAAGAATTAGAATTAGAATTAGAATAATAATTAGAATTAGAAGAAGGAGGAGGAGAATAATAATAATATAAGAAGGAGGAGGAGGAGGAGGAGGAGGAGGAGGAGGAGGAGGAGGAGGTCTTGGGCTACCAATAAAGGAGAATATTTGTAGCTCAGGGTTGAAATGAGGAGTCCTTGGTGCTTTCTGAACTTGATTGTTTTCTTGCAAACATTTCATTACCCAAACTAGGTAGCTAGTCCTGAGGATGCTACCTACCACTGACAATGTTACCTAGTTTGGGTAATGAAACATCTGTAAGAAAACAACCAAGGAAGGGCCCTTTAAGGTCTCGTGTTAACCAGATGGACACACACACATACACACACACACACACACACACACACAATCCTCCATGGTTGAAATAGTGGGAATGCTTCTCTCCTGACATTACTATTTCGGAGGAGAGACTGCCTGAGGACCGAAAAACAAATTGCAAGAATCGGCAGCACGCAAACGAATCGGGCTGAAAGCTCAGCTGGTGTATCTCCCTCCCCCCAAAATGGCTCCTTTGAAACCCTAGACAAGATGAGCCTGCAGTCAGAACAACAGGTAATCTTCTCAGTGGATATCGCGAGTCTGTCAAGCTACGAAATATACTTTCTTTAGGACTCCCGTAGTGCTTCTAGCTTGCCTACAGTTGTGGTGTGTGTGTGTGTGTGTGAGAGAGAGAGAGAGAGAGAGAGAGAGAGAGAGAGTTTGGGATCCACAGGTTCTCCCTGTCCGCCTGGGCGCCGAAGCCGCTGAGGAGATGTTTTGGCAGAACCGAAGTTTCTTCTCGTAACAATTGCTGGAAGCTTGATCGGACAACATGACCTGAACTGTCACGTTTTGCTCTTTTAATTATCTGTTTCCCACCATATTTCCAGAGCTAGCTTCCCTTCTATCTTACCGGTTTGCTTAGCCTGATAAAGTTTACATGGCAGTTTGCAACGCGGGCCGGTGTTTTGCTTTGTTCGGCTTCTCAGCCGGAATAGGACACTCATTCAGTTTCAATTTTTGTTTGTTTTTTTTAAAAAAGGACGCGGACAAGAAAATCAAAGCCTTGAGGGACGGCTGCGAAGATCTGCGCAAAGAAACAACCCAGAGGAGGCAGGAAATTAAAACCCTGAAGGACGATCTGTTTACAAGGCACAAACGTCTGACGAAGGAGCACAAAGAGCTGGAGGAGCTGTTTCGAAAGCAAGAAGAACTGAAGGTAATGGAGGATGTCCTGTAGGCGTCCACGTACAGCGCTATGTTTTGGTGTCCACTTCCAAGCTGTAGAGGAGAAGACTCAAACGCATCACCTCGCGGAAGGTTCTCAGTCCTTCAGGAAGAGTTGCCTGGAAGTTGACTCAAGGCAGCTGGTTTTTTTTTTTGTTTTTTCTCGTTGCTTCGAAATGTTTCCCTTGCTTCTCCGAGTAGCTCCTTCGGTCCGAGCAAATTCCCAGGGAGGTGTAAGTCGCCAGGAAGATCGAGACCACTTCCCAGGTTCACCACGGAGGCCACGTTTAATGACCCACCAAGGGTAGAGGATTCGTTTGAGCTGTGGTGCTGGAGAAGGCTCCTGTGCGTCCCTTGGACCACAAAGGTGACCGTCGAGCAAGCGCTGGGCTGCATAGCGCCAGACAGGTCATCGTTAGGGAAAATCACGAAACCGCATCTTACTTTGGCTAGGCCGTGCAGAGGAATTAGCTGGAGAAAGCGAGAGCCGTGGTGGCGCAGCGGTTAGAAGGAAGTATTGCAGGCTAACTCTGCCGACTGCCAGCAGTTCGATCCTGACGGGCTCAAGGTTGACTCAGCCTTCCCTCCTTTCCGAGGTCGGTAAAATGAGGACCCGGATTGTTGGGGGCAAAGAGGCTGACTCTGTAAACCGCTTAGAGAGGGCTGTGAAGCACAACGAAGCGGTATATAAGTCTAAGGGCTATCACTATACTTTCTTCCTTCCCTCCTTCCTTCTTTCTCTCCCTCCCTTTTCTCCTTCCTTCCTTCCTTCCTCCCTTTCCCCCTCTTTCCTTTCCGCCCATCCTCCTCCATTTCTTTCTTTCTTTCTTTCTTTCTTTCTTTCTTTCTTTCTTTCTTTCTCTTTCTTTCTTCTTTCTTTCTTTTTTCTTCCTTCCTTCCTTCCTTCCTTCCTTCCTTCCTTCCTTCCTTCCTTCCTTCCTTCCTTCCTTCCTTCCTTCCTTTCCTTCTCTTTCTTTTTCTCTTTCCTGCAGTGGTGGTGAAGTGGTTAGAATGCAGCATTGCAGGCTAAGTCTGCCAACTGCCAGCAAGTTCGATCCTCACCGGCTCCAGGTTGACTCAGCCTTCCATCCTTCCAAGGTCGGTAAAACGAGGACCCAGATTGTTGGGGGGGGGGCAACGTGCTGACTCTGTAAACTGCTTAGAGAGGGCTGTAAAGCACTGTGAAGCGGCCTATAAGGCTAAGTGCTGTTGCTATTGGAAGAGTTAGCGGTAAAAGGAAACCAGCGTGCCAGAGAACACAGTGGCGGTGTTCCGACACCAGCCAAACCATAGAAAAACTCAAAGAAGTAGTGCAAGATCAGAAGGTATGGAGAGACCGGGCCCATAGAATCACCAAGAGTCAGGCTGGACTGAATGGATATCATCATCATCATCGTGATCAGGGTAAAGGATTTAGGAGTTGGAACATTTACATCCCAACTGACTCTCTGCCTGCTCACCTTACGAGCCTACTCAGATTAGGTAAGAGGTGAAACCTTCCTGCAGGACATACAGTAGATCCCCCCCCACCCCACCCCCACCCCAAGCAACTTGCTCAGACTGAAAACGCTACTTGGGATAAGCAGCGAAACGTTTCGAACCAAAAAAGAAGAAAGAAGACCAATTAGAATTAGAATAGAATAGAGCTGGAATAGAATAGAATAGAATAGAATAGAATAGAATAGAATAGAATAGAATAGAATAGAATAGAATAGAATAGAATAGAATAGAATAGAATAGAATAGAATAGAATAGAATAGAATAGAATAGAATAGAATGGAATGGAATGGAATGGAATGGAATGGAATGGAATGGAATGGAATGGAATGGAATGGAACAGAATAGAAATTAGAATAGAATAGAATAGAATAGAATAGAATAGAATAGAATAGAATAGAATAGAATAGAATAGAATAGAATAGAATAGAATAATGAAGAATAGAATAGAACAGAACAGAATAGAATATAATAATGAAGAATAGAATAGAATAGAATAGAATAGAATAGAATAGAATAGAATAGAATAGAATAGAATAGAATGGAATGGAATGGAACGGAACGGAACAGAATAGAAATTAGAATAGAATAGAATAGAATAGAATAGAATAGAATAGAATAGAATAGAATAGAATAGAATAGAATAGAATAGAATAGAATAGAATAGAATAATGAAGAATAGAATAGAACAGAACAGAATAGAATATAATAATGAAGAATAGAATAGAATAGAATAGAATAGAATAGAATAGAATAGAATAGAATAGAATAGAATAGAATAGAATAGAATAGAATAGAATAGAATAGAGCTAGAAGGAACCTTGGAGGTCTTCTAGTCCAGCCCCCTGCTCAAGCAGGAGAACCTACACCATCTCAGACAAGTGACTGTCCAGTCACTTCTTAAAAACCTTCGGTGACGGAGCGCCCACGATTTCCAATTGTCACGATTCAGCTTCCAGCTTCAAACATATTTCCAAGAAGAATTTTCAGGACATTTGTCTAACTTTACTCTTTAATCCAGCTTGAAGTTAATTCGTTCTGAAACATTCTTAAATGCTTAGATTCACGCAGGCTAATGTTTCTGTTTACTTCATCACCAGGATGAACTCGTCCGTCTCCAAGCCATTCCTATTCAGCTCGGAAAAGATATGGAAAAAATAAGCCGCAGAATACAGTATGTTCTTACTGCCCTTTATTATTATCCTTGGTTGCACCATCAGCCAGATGCTTAGACTGGATTTGACATGATTCTATTCTATTCTATTCTATTCTATTCTATTCTATTCTATTCTATTCTATTCCATTCCATTCCATTCCATTCCATTCCATTCCATTCCATTCCATTCCATTCTATTCTATTCTATTCTAATTCTTTCCTAATCTTATTTCTCTTCTCTTCTCTTCTCTTCTCTTCTCTTCTCTTCTCTTCTCTTCTCTTCTCTTCTCTTCTCTTCTCTTCTTATTCTTTCCTAATCTTATTTCTATTTCTATTCTATTCTATTCTATTCTATTCTATTCTATTCTATTCTATTCTATTCTATTCTATTCTATTCTATTCTATTCTATTCTATTCTATTCTATTCTATTCTATTCTATTATTCTACTCTACTCTACTCTACTCTGCTCTACTCTACTCTACTCTACTCTACTCTACTCTACTCTACTCTAGAGTTTAATAATTCCTTAACTCATGTCAGCATCTGCCACTGCTTACAGAGACACAGAGAAAAGAAAAATCTCGCTTCAGGACGAAGCGCAAGAACTTGTGGAGATGGCCAAAAAAATGGAGGCCAAGAGTGTGGAGGCGATGGAGGAGAAAGAAGCCGCGATCAAAGAGGTCGACGGGAAGAAAGCGCTCCTGGAGATCAAGGAGCGAGAATTCAACACTCAGACGAAAGTGCACGAGATGAACAAAGAGAACGAAGGCTCCGCCATTTCAGAGAGGTGAGACTGATAACTTGTGGGCCATTGTGTGTTACTTCCATTCCTGAACATTTATTTATTTTTTGCCAATGAAGGTAAATAGACACGTCCCAGGATGGTGTTGCGGGATCCAAACTGACTCAGTCATAGGGACCAAAGGTTTATTCTCGCAATCTTTTGGGCTCATGTGGACCCTAACCACAGGGAACCTCTCGCCCCACTCGCTCGTTCGCTCCAGAATGTGTGCACTGGGCTATTCTACATGTTGTGTTCATATGGTGCCTGGCAATGTGTGGCTTTTGGTTATTAATTAGGGTGTCGATGGCAGGCTATTAAGATAATTGATGTTTTCTAATGCCATGGTGCCCTCGAGCCCTAAGTGTTCTGTTCCAGCCTACGACCGGCCCTGTTTGAATGTCAGGGACAACCCCTTTTTATAGTCAACAGGCTGGAAAAAACCCAACCAAATTCATTTACAAAGAGTTCAAACAAAAGTTAAACGAAAAGTTCAAACAAGACTTAAACCAAAAAGGTTAAACAAGAGTTAAACGAGAATAAGAGACCAGGACTCTAGCAGAAGATCTTCAAACGGTTGCAATCAGCAACCAGCACCTCCCACACCTTCCCCTTTTATCAGCAGTCCCAAGGCGTGGTTTCTCATTGCCTTCTCCCGAGTTGCCTCATTGCTTTCCTCTGTTCTGTTCTGCTAGATTGCCTCCTGCTCTTAGCGTCCCTGAACAGAGCCAGCTGTGGATTGTCTTCTTCCAATCCCTCCTGCTCACACGGCTGAGTCTGAGGAGGAACAAGATGGGAGGGGCCAGGCTGAGAGTTCTGCAGTGCATCAGACCCTTCCTCTGACACCAAAGGCTCTCCAAACCCCTCCTCCTCCTCCTCTTCAGAATCATCCGACTCAGCTGCCGGAACGACAGGCTGACGCTGAATCACAACACTAAGTAGCTGGTCGACTGGTGGTAAATCTGCACTCCTGTGGACTGACAAGGGGCGCCTTTCCCATTGTTCAATCATTTCTCTGGCTATTTTTGTCTCTGCTCAGCCAACAGTGGTAATAGCTGTGAAACTGAATGCATGCCTTTACTTTATTTCTTACCACGGTTTCTAAAGCCTTCAAGGTAGCTTTACACGGTCACCTTAAGGTGCCACTCTTTCTAGAGTCTCAACATCTTTTTTACATCGTGGTGACCAAAACTGGATGCCGTATTCCAAGTGTGGATGGACAGGAAAGCTCTGAAACCCCGATACAACGAAATCCCTGAACCAATCACGTTATTAAAAACAACACAATTACCGTTATAAAGCCTTATCCGAAAGCATCGCTGGTCTGAATCTCGAGAGCTTAATATGGGGATGGCGGTGGTAGGGGTGTCGCTAGTTTTTGTCCTAACCGAAAACTTCTTTTCTCCACCCGGTGTAGGGGCATGTTAGAAATGGGTTTTCGCAACGTGTCTAACTTGAAACAGAAATTGCACGATACGCTGAGCCGGATGCAAAGGGAGAAAGAGAAGGACTTCAGGACTTTTAAAAAGATGGAGATGCAGCTGAAAATAGCCCAGGAAAGCTTGCTACAAGTTCAGGCCCATCACGAAAGAATGCTTCTAGAGGTGCGTACGAGTCGGTTCGAAGAGTTGAGCGTTGAGTTTTATGACTTTTCCTGCTCTTGGCACCGAATGCTGTTAAAAGTGTGTGTCGTGGTTCCGACAGACGGAACTCTTCAAAGAACCTCCAGGCCTGGTTTAGATTTTAGATTTAGATTTTATTAGATTTATATACCGCCCTTTCCCGAAGGACTCAGGGTGGTTTACAGGGCATTTTAAAATCATTCCAATACAAAATACAAAGTTAAAAGACAAATAAAAGATTAAATTATCCCTGAAAATAAAACCCCAGTTAAAATTCTCAGTCTGGGTCAGAGAGCTCAAAGAGCCAAGTGTTCAGGTCTCGGCGGAATGAACGCAGGTCAGGGGCAGTCCTGAGCTCCACGGGCAGCTGGTTCCAGAGGGCAGGCGCACCCACAGAAAAGGCCCTCCCCCTGGGTGTTATCCGCCGGCAATCTTTTACCGGCGGCACCCTGAGAAGACCCTCTCTCTGCGAGCACACTGGACGAAGGGAGCTTGATGCCGGCAGCAGGTGTTACCTTCAAGAATCTTTATTTGAGCAGCATCGCCTCGGCACTAACATAGTTGAAGCCAAAATCTGAGTTCCCTCCCCGAGCACCTAGTATCAAAGCACAATTCCCTCCTCCGATTCACAGTCATCAATCATCAGGGAACCGAAATCACAAAAGAGGCTGCTTCCTTATATAGTCATCCCTGAAACCACAAGCACAGTGTGCCCCATCAGGAATTTGCAAAACTGCCTAACTCTGCACTTGTTACTTTTTTAAAAAAACAAAAATGCCTATATTTTTACACACAGTCTATAAACGGTTCTCGAGGACCAAAATGTTGTTGCTAATAATTGGGATTACTAAATAGAGAAGAAAGGCTGAATATTGCCTTCTCCAGCGGAATAAATAATAATAATGATAACAACAACAACTACAACTTCCAGTGTTGGAGAAGGGAGGGAGGGAGGGAGGCAGGGAGGAAGGAAGGACGGACGGAAGGAAGGAAGGAAGGAAGGGAGGGAGGGAGGGAGGAAGGAAGGAAGGAAGGAAGGAAGGA